>NC_089849.1:29204526-29504526 GCF_035609145.1 Eleutherodactylus coqui
CAATTAGCCAATGGCATATTTACATGGTGTGATGATTAGGCAAATGAACGTTTGGGTGAATGTTTGTTTCCAATGGTGAAAAGGCCCTTAAATGGGTATTCACATCACAGCAAAGCATCCCCTATTTACAGAATAAGTGATAACTTGCTGGGACCGCTGGGACCCCTGACGATTCCAAGATTTCAGCCACTGGCGTACCATCAGGGGTCACAATGGCAACTGGGCTCCTGCGCAGAGGGGGCCCAGAGGCCGCCCTCTGCCATATACAAATGCACATGCAGTGCATTGCCGGCTGGTCGCACTGCTGTCAGCGTAATTGCAATGGTGCTGCCAACAGTGCGAGCCGGAGAGGAAGCCTGCAGAAGCACAGAAAGAGAAAGATAGGCAGCTTATGTCATCATCCTGCTGCTCCTGCTGACACAGTGTACAGCGTCTGAGTGCCCTGCTGCTCTCCTCACACACAGAAGTAGTCAGGGGTATCTATCTATTTGTCTGTCTGTTTATCTCCTATCAATCTATCTATTTACAACTGGTATAAGTTATACATCTCCCTGTATTCTGTATATAATGGTACACTTTACACACAATTAAAAAAACACATGCAGTGTTTAGTAGTGTATGCAGTTTCTTAAAAACGTATGTGGTCTTTGAATACCGCATGCAGTTTTTAAAATGTGTTTTTCTTAATTGTGCACAGGAAAATGGAGAAAGTCCAGTGTTGAGTTAAATGCTTTCACTCTTATTAATGATCCAAACAGGCAGACATAAAGGAACAAAGGACATGTGCCGTCTTACATCTTTCAGGCAAGTATGTTGACCTTAGTCATAGACATTATGCGTGGGAGCGTCTGCAGAGGAGCTGGTTTCTGGTTTGCATTTTTCTTAATTGTAGTTCAAAAGTACAACAAAAAACATGAAACACCCTAAGGCCACTCTCACACATGCGGTCAGAAAACAACGATCAACATCATAGTATTTTTACCACAATTTTGAGCAGCGTTTTTGAACACATGGTACAGAGTTTGACAGCACTTTTTAATGCACCCCATCATTGTGATGGATGAGGAGGTGCGTTAAAACCCACAAAAACACAAAAATAGAACAGACAGCTGTTGAAAATCGTGGTGTTAGAAACACCGCATTCGATCGCAGGTATAAGTAACCCCATTAAAATCAATGGAACCGTTGCACCGCAGTTAGCACGAAGCTCGGGAAGCCGCGCTAATAGCGGTAAAAAGCAGTGTGTGTGAGTCACCTAAGGGCCTACAAACAAATTTTTATTAGTGCCGGAAATGAGTCCTGTTTGGAAAGATTAGACCAAAGGGCTAGTTCATGTATGTAAATTCGTTTTGCAGCTGTATGTAGCACGATTTAGGTATGGCTACAGGGGTAGGGGGCCCAAGCTGAACTTTTGCACCTTGGCCCGTGAGTCCTTAGTTATGCCCCTGATTTCAGTCCTGGCATGTAATATTAGTGTGGCGAGGAGCCCTCATTATACTGTACTTCCTTATTGTTTCCCTGCGTGTAGTTCCACAGAGTACAGAAAGGTGGCAGCACTAGTGTGTGTGTGTATGATAATGGATGTGATGAGACAGTCTCCACAACAAGTAGCTACTGTAAAACCATGTATGTTAGAGAAGAGCAGGAAGTGTGGGTGGATAAAATGCAGTCATATGATACAGAAGAATGTCCTGTCACACCCAGGCTAACACTATGCACAGATTTTGAATTATTGTATTTCTCCATCCAGATCAAACAACTCTTGGGTGAATCTGGACTGTGTGCTACCTGCGATAAACTCTGAATTTACACCCCATAGCCCACACTAAAATGAAAATACACTCTTCACATAGTTTTATCAGGTTTATGAAGAATAAAGGGGGTTATTCATCACTCAGACATTTCCTCAAAATGTCCTAAAATTGCAGGAAATTAGCAAACATTCAAATGAGCCATTAAAATTTTCCTTTAGTCCAACAGCACCACTTACTGCTGGTCCCGCTCGCGCTTGTTTATTCTTTAGGCCTGAGTAAGGGTTCATGTCCACGAATGTCTCCCCACAGCGTTTTACCAATTCTGTCGGCAGAGACCGCGTATGGCTGCAAGTGCACTGCGCATGGCCGCGTATCACACGGACAAGCGCAGTCGACTCTTTTTTTTTACATTTCTCGCTCTGTTTCAGAGCACGGACGCGTATGAATATGCCACTCGTACACAATGTATTGCGTATGGACAGCATTTCATACACTGCCTATACCAATGTGTAGGACTCAAGTTGCGTGGTGCTCAAAGAAATAGTGATTGTTCCCAGCAAGAAAAATTCAGGGACCATAAAACTTTCACTCCCTTATCAGTGTCTAGTTAAAAATGTTTCTGTTTCTGTTGCAGTATTCCTGTAAGTGCAAACCAATCACATCCATGTCTGTACCTTGTCATGAGTATGTGTGTATAAATATGCATACCTCTTCGGATCTATTTCATTTAAGCCTGAAGAAGAACCCTGCGTTGGTTCGGAAGCTCGCAGTAACATCATGTATTTTTGTTAGCCATTAAAAGATATCATATGTACAAGATAACTTGGTTTCTCTTACTGAGAAGAATCACATTTTGCTCTACTGGCTAACACGGCACCAAACCCTTTTTTTTTTCCAAAGAAATCGAGCATACTGTGATCTTTTTCTCATGCGCATTGACACGCAGTGTCTACACGCAGGTGTGCATCGATCGATAAAAGTCCACTGACTGTCAATTCTTTTTTTTTTCGTTGTGGCCTCACTCCTCTATGGGGAGAGAAAGCCGCAATGGAATGCCAGCGGGTTTTGAAGCTGTGGAACTCTCACGGCTTTCCAGTGCGGCCAAGCCGTGAGATTTCCACGGGATTTCCATCCAGTGGGAAACCAGCCTAAGACCCTCTGTCCACTGGCGTTGCGGTATCCCGCGGTGGAGATCCGCCGTGGGAGCTGCCGCCCGGGATCAGGAGCCGACAGAAGGTTCTCCGCAGTTCAGCCTATCTGACAGATAGGCTGACCACGGAGAATCACGGCAATTCGCATGTGAATTGCCGTCCGTGAGCAGAGAATCACAATGATTCTCTGCTCGTGGACACGGGGCCGGCGCTTTCCATAGTAACGCTATGGAAAGCTTCAACCGCTGGCGAAATCACTGCCATGGACAGAGGGCCTAACAGCATTCACAGCACATACTTGCACTGGCATAACCTAGCGCCTCTGCTTATTTAGCAATCTGATAAGATGTGCCCCAGCTGTTCCTCAGTGTCATAAAGTTCACATGATGACATTCTTACTATATCATCGGATTAAACTGATAATGAGTGAGTTAATGGTAGGTTGATGATGAGCTCATTACAAGGTGTCCCGATGATGCTGCTGCAATTCTCAACAATCAGTGGGGAACCATTATCAAGTAATCCATTTTCCAGTAGCGCCACCACAGATGACATGAAGCATTAAACTGGGTTCTCATGGGACGGAAATCCGGGTGAAGTCTCGCAGCTTGGCCGCACTGGAAAGCCGCAGTTTCAAAACCCGCAGCATTTCACCACGGGTTTTGGAGCAGTTCGGCTGCCGGCATTCCATTGGAATGAGGCCGCAATGGGAAAAAAAAAAAGAATTGACATGCTGTCAATTCCGCATCGCCGGTTCCGCCCGGCTTTCCCATGACGGATTGGTCGGCCCATGTGGATGACATTTTTGCCAAATCTCGTCCACATGGCTGGCTAATCCTGGGATTAGGAGCCGCGGGCGGATTTGCCGCACAGAAGTTCCGCGGCAAATCCGTCACGTGTGAACACAGCCTTACAGAACTAAATTCACACTACTGCAGTAAGGCCGGTGACAGACGAGTGTAAACCGGCCACATTTATCCATCCATAATACAGACAGGTGTTCCAGCCTGACTACAGGTAGCCTGACCCGAATTACGAGCATCATAGGAATCTATGATGCTTAGAGATTGGTTCAGGAGACCCGCGGATAGGCCGGCCGGGGCACCTCTCCGTGTTATGGATGCATAAATGTGTCCGGTTTACACTCGTCTATCACCGGCATAAGGCCTCATTCATAGGGTTGTTTGCAATTTATAGTCTGTGAAAAAAAACACCTGTGTTAATGGACCCTTAAAGGAGTTGACCCTTTGAAAAGTATAATATTCACTGCATGCTGGCCATTTAAATGCTTCTAAAAATTGATCCACAGATTAGTTATCTCACCTGCTTACATAATGTGTTTCCCTGAGAATAAGACACTGTCTTATATTAATTTTTGCCCCAAAAGAGGCACAGTGTTTTTATTTTCAGGGGGGTGGGGGCACTTATACTCACCTGGTCCGCGGTGTCTTGGTCCCTGGCGCTGCTAATCTCCGGCGATGATGCCGCAGGCTGCAGTGTCCTCGGAGTTCACACAGAACTCTCCTTCTAGTGACAGAGCTTTGAATACTCCGCCTCTGGTAAGAGCCGGCGCTCGATGAGCCAATCACAGCCATTCAGTGATGTAATTCACTGAATGGCTGTGAATGATCAAGCGCCAGCTCTGATTAGCTGGCGCTCAGTCCAGTTACAGCACTCGCTTGCTAGAGGCAGGGTATTCAAAGCCCCGTCACCAGAAGGAGACTTCTGTGTCAGTGCAGAGGACAGGGCAGCCTTCCGCAGCCTCGGGTACCAGTGCAAGAGACTCAGACGCCAGCTAGGTGAGTATTGCTATTTGTTTTTTTTTTTCAATTTGTTAGGGCTTACTTTCAGGGGAGGGATTATATTTCACGACCCTCCTAAATAGGCGTAAGGCTTATTTTCAGGGGGAACTGTAGTACATAACGACCTGGTATTCAGTGTATCATATTCTGCAAGTCCACCTATTGAGCTGAGTGCTTGAGGAAACACATGCTCATCCACTCTCTCCTCAACCAGGTCTCTGCAGTGATCCTCTGTCGGCTGCAGAGCTGCCACTAAAAAATAGCTTTCTGTCTGCTTATCAGGAAGTAGGAGCCTCTGTAGCAAATGGCAGTATAGGTGAGAAGAATGCATCTAATGCATTATGTTGGTGGCCGCCAGAGGAGGAAGAAGATTGATTCTGTCAGAACCCACACCCAGCAGTCATACAATACTTATGTAGCAACTCAATACAGTAGGGTTCACTATCTCACACCCTTCAAAGGGCTCACACACACTTATGTTTTTTAACGCAAATTGCAAGTTTGTGGTTTGCGATATTTGTGTGATGAGTTTTTAACATTAGAAAGTCCCATTGATAATCGCGTTAACAAGAACGCAGTGTTAAAAAACACAATTGTGTGGGCGCCCTAAGGGTGAAAAAATTGAAGTAGTCAAACAATGCCTTATGTAGCATTCTCAGTGTACATTTTTTAATGCCTATTAATGTGCTGTCTCAAATACTATCATAGGTGCCTACTATGTTTGCCTCAAATGCCCCTTTAACAATACCTCTGAACTGCCCCATTTTTCACACAGTTGTTCAGGTAAAGGGTCACAAAGTGGGTGCGTTATATGCAAATTTGCATTAAAAAAATCATGCTCATGGGTGGGCTTAAAATGTCCCATAAAAGGGGAATAAATATATTGGGAGGTATGCCTTTAAATATCTTAGGGTACTTTTACACAGGATATTGGGAGGTTAAGCACCTGACAGCTATCCCAGCGATTACCGCTCCTGTGCTTTCATACAGAAGCGTCAAGTGCTCACTGAATGGAGAAAGAGCGGGTCAGAGATTTCTTCTGGCCACTTCCCTCCATTCATAGATGTATGACTGCCTGTTCAAAAAATGAATGACAGTCGCTCAGTTTTTAACTCAGCGAAAACTCGGGCGACACTGTTGGTCCCGTGTGTACATGGGGCGACAGCCACCCGTAATCGTTCATTTGAGTAACTATTTGGTTGACTGTTAGTATAAAATTACCCTTAGGGCTTATTCAGACGACCGTATATATCGGCTGGGTATTCATGCTGGCCGATATATGGCGTCCCTCTCTGCAGGGGGAGGAGGCTGGAAGAGGCGGGAGCAGTGCACTGAGCTCCCGCCCCCTCTCTGCCTCCTCTCCACCCCCTCTGCACTATTTGCAATGAGAGGAGGCGGGACAGGGGCGGGGCTAAGTTCCAGGAATTAGCTCTGCCCTGTCCCACCTCCCCTCATTGCAAATAGTGCAGAGGAGTGGAAAGGAGGGGGGCGGGAGCTCAGTGCACTGCTCCCGCCTCTCCCAGCCTCCTCCCCCTGCAGAGAGGGACGCCATATATTGGCTGGCGTGAATATGCGGCCGATATACGGTCGTCTGAATAAGCCCTTAAATGTACCATGGGCTCCCACCACACTTAGCCCCATTAAACCCTTATCTCTTGTAAAGGCTGGGATTTGACATCTGACAGATGCAGGTGCTGTAGAAAATATGTCATCAAAATTAAGAGATGGGAATACGCCTTTAATAGAGATGAGCGAACGCGTTCGTCCGAGCTTGATATTCGTGCGAATATTAGGGTGTTCGGGATGTTCGTTATTCGTAACGAACACCATGCGGTGTTCTGGTTACTTTCACTTCCTTCCCTGAGACGTTAGCGCGCTTTTCTGGCCAATTGAAAGACAGGGAAGGCATTACAACTTCCCCCTGCAACGTTTAAGCCCTATACCACCCCCCTGCTGTGAGTGGCTGGCGAGATCAGGTGTTCGCCTAATATAAAAGTCGGCCCCTCCCGCGGCTCGCCTCAGATGCGGTGTGAGTTAGATGAGGGACAGTGCTGTTTATACCGGAGCTGCTGTAGGGAAAGAATTGGTAGTTAGTGTAGGCTTCAAGACCCCCCAAAGGTCCTTATTAGGGCCACTGATAGCTGTGTGTTGGCTGCTGTTAGCAGTGGGATTTTTTTTTTTCTCAAAATCGCCTCTGCAGACCGTTGCACCTGGCATTAGGGACAGAAGTGCTGCATAGGCAGGGAGAGTGTTAGGAGTGAGTGTAGCCTTCAAGAACCTCAACGGTCCTTTCTAGGGCCATATTTATCCGTGTGCAGTACTGTCCAGGCTGCTGTTAGCTGTGCTGCATTTTTTTTGGGCTTCTCAAAATCGCCTCTGCAGAGCATTCCACCCTCCATTGATACTGCAGGGAAAGAATTGTATAGGCAGGGCCACAACACAGTTAGTATTCATTGAATATACGCAGTGCTGCCTGTTGGTGGGAAAAAACTGAAAACAAATCTATTTGTCCAGCCTCTGTCCGTCCTTACGCCTGTGGAGACGTGTGAGCTGCGTGAAAAACATTGCTAAATCATACGCACCCAGCTACGCTTTACTGCTGGCTTCGCCATTTGCTTTCCTTAATTGGGAAAAAAATACCTGCTCTGCCAGAGTTATAATAACTCTGCTACCCTCACGTTCTGTGACACATAAGCAGGGACACAGCACAGTTATTAAACTTCTCATGTTCATAGAATATACGCAGTGCTGCCTGTTGGTGGGAAAAAACTGAAAACAAATCTATTTGTCCAGCCTCTGTCCGTCCTTACGCCTGTGGAGACGTGTGAGCTGCGTGAAAAACATTGCTAAATCATACGCACCCAGCTACGCTTTACTGCTGGCTTCGCCATTTGCTTTCCTTAATTGGGAAAAAAATACCTGCTCTGCCAGAGTTATAATAACTCTGCTACCCTCACGTTCTGTGACACATAAGCAGGGACACAGCACAGTTATTAAACTTCTCATGTTCATAGAATATACGCAGTGCTGCCTGTTGGTGGGAAAAAACTGAAAACAAATCTATTTGTCCAGCCTCTGTCCGTCCTTACGGGCGGTGGAGACGTGTGAGCTGCGTGAAGAACAGTGCTAAATCATACGCACCCAGCTACGCTTTACTGCTGGCTTCGCCATTTGCTTTCCTTAATTGGGAAAAAAATACCTGCTCTCCAAGAGTTATAATAACTCTGCTACCCTCACGTTCTGTGACACATAAGCAGGGACACAGCACAGTTATTAAACTTAGATAATTCATTCACTAGAGGCAGTGGGGCCTTTCGTTTTCCAAAAAGGGCAAAAATTATATTTGGCCTGCAGTCTTGCGCCAATTTATTTCCTGCCTGTGAAATCAAATCACTGGTAATACAGCATGCTGAGGGGTAGGGGTAGGCCTAGAGGACGTGGACGCGGCCGAGGACGCGGAGGGCCAAGTCAGGGTGTGGGCACAGGCCAAGCTCCTGATCCAGGTGTGTCGCAGCCGACTACTGCGCGATTAGGAGAGAGGCACGTTTCTGGCGTCCCCACATTCATCGCCCAATTAATGGGTCCACGCGGGAGACGGTTATTAGAAAATGAGCAGTGTGAGCAGGTCCTGTCCTGGATGGCAGAAAGTGCTTCGAGCAACCTATCGTCTACCCGCAGTTCTGCGCCGTCCACTGCTGCCAATCCGAATCCTCTGTCTGCTGCTCCTCCTTCCTCCCAGCCTCCTCACTCCACTACAATAACACCTGCTCAGGAGCGGGAGCACTCCCAGGAACTGTTCTCGGGCCCCTGCTTAGATTGGGCAGCAGCGGTTCCTCTCCCACCAGAGGAGTTTATCGTCACTGATGCCCAACCATTCGAAAGTTCCCGGGGTCCGGGGGAAGAGGCTGGGGACTTCCGCCAACTGTCTCAACAACTTTCTGTGGGTCAGGAGGACGATGACGATCAGACACAGTTGTCTTGCAGTGAGGTAGTAGTAAGGGCAGTAAGTCCCAGGGAGCAGCGCACAGAGGATTCGGAGGAAGAGCAGCAGGACGATGAGGTGACTGACCCCACCTGGTGTGCAACGCTTACTCAGGAGGACAGGTCTTCAGAGGGGGAGTCAAGGGCATCAGCAGGGCAGGTTGCAAGAGGCAGTGCGGTGTCCAGGGCCAGGGGTAGAGGCAGGGCCAGACCGAATAATCCACCAAGTGTTTCCCAAAGCGCCCCCTCGCGCCATGCCACCCTGCGGAGGCCGAGGTGCTCTAAGGTCTGGCAGTTTTTCACAGAGATGCCTGACGACCGACGAACAGTGGTGTGCAACCTTTGTCGCGCAAAGCTCAGCCGGGGAGCCAACACCAACAGCCTCACCACCACCACCATGACACATTCTGAGGAGCAGGCAGACTCCCAGGAACTGCTCTTGGGCCCCTGCCCACAATGGGCAGCAATGGTTCCGAATCCTCTCCCACTGGAGGAGTTTGTCGTGACCGATCCCCAACCTTTGGAAAGTTCCCAGGGTCCAGGGGATGAGGCTGGGGACTTCCGGCAACTGTCTCAAGAGCTTTCAGTGGGTGAGGAGGACGATGACGATGAGACACAGTTGTCTATCACTCAGGTAGTAGTAATTGGAGTAAGCCCAAGGGAGGAGCGCACAGAGGATTCGGAGGAAGAGCAGCAGGACGATGAGGTGACTGACCCCACCTGGTTTGCTACGCCTACTGAGGACAGGTCTTCAGAGGGGGAGGCAAGGGCAGCAGCAGGGCAGGTTGCAAGAGGCAGTGCGGTGTCCAGGGCCAGGGGTAGAGGCAGGGCCAGACCGAATAATCCACCAAGTGTTTCCCAAAGCGCCCCCTCGCGCCATGCCACCCTGCGGAGGCCGAGGTGCTCTAAGGTCTGGCAGTTTTTCACAGAGACGCCTGACGACCGACGAACAGTGGTGTGCAACCTTTGTCGCGCAAAGCTCAGCCGGGGAGCCAACACCAACAGCCTCACCACCACCACCATGCGCAGACATATGATGGCCAAGCACCCCGCAAGGTGGGACAAAGGCCGTTCACCGCCTCCGGTTTGCACCCCTGCCTCTCCCCCTGTGCCCCAACCTGCCACTGAGATGCAACCCCCCTCTCAGGACACAGGCACTACCGCCTCATGGCCTGCACCCACACCCTCATCTCCGCTGTCCTCGGCCCCATCCAGCAGTGTAGTTCAGCGCACCGTTCAGCCGTCGCTTGCGCAAGTGTTCGAGCGCAAGCGCAAGTACGCCGCCACGCACCCGCACGCTCAAACGTTAACCGTCCGCATCGCAAAATTCATCAGCCTTGAGATGCTGCCGTATAGGGTTGTGGAAACGGAGTCCTTCAAAAGTATCATGGAGGCGGCGGCCCCGCGCTACTCAGTTCCCAGTCGCCACTACTTTTCCCGATGTGCCGTCCCAGCCCTGCACGACCACGTCTCCCGCAACATTGTGCGCGCCCTCACCAACGCGGTTACTGCCACGGTCCACTTAACTACGGACACGTGGACAAGCACAGGCGGGCAGGGCCACTACATCTCCCTGACGGCACATTGGGTGAATTTAGTGGAGGCTGGGACAGAGTCAGAGCCTGGGACCGCTCACGTCCTACCCACCCCCAGAATTGCGGGCCCCAGCTCGGTGCTGGTATCTGCGGAGGTGTATGCTTCCTCCACTAAAGCACCCTCCTCCTCCTCCTCCTCCTCTGTCTCACAATCAAGATGTGTTAGCAGCAGCATGTCGCCAGCAGTCGGTGTCGCGCGGTGTGGCAGCACAGCGGTGGGCAAGCGTCAGCAGGCCGTGCTGAAACTACTCAGCTTAGGCGATAAGAGGCACACGGCCCACGAACTGCTGCAGGGTCTGACACAGCAGACCGACCGCTGGCTTGCGCCGCTGAGCCTCCAACCGGGCATGGTCGTGTGTGACAACGGCCGTAACCTGGTGGCGGCTCTGCAGCTCGGCAGCCTCACGCACGTGCCATGCCTGGCCCACGTCTTTAATTTGGTGGTTCAGCGCTTTCTGAAAAGCTACCCACGCTTGTCAGACCTGCTCGGAAAGGCGCGCCGGCTCTGCGCACATTTCCGCAAGTCCCACACGGACGCTGCCACCCTGCGCACCCTGCAACATCACTTTAAGCTGCCAGTGCACCGACTGCTGTGCGACGTGCCCACACGGTGGAACTCTACGCTCCACATGTTGGCCAGGCTCTATGAACAGCGTAGAGCTATAGTCGAATACCAACTCCAACATGGGCGGCGCAGTGGGAGTCAGCCTCCTCAATTCCTTTCAGAAGAGTGGGCCTGGTTGGCAGACATCTGCCATGTCCTTGGTAATTTTGAGGAGTCTACCCAGGTGGTGAGCGGCGATGCTACAATCATTAGCGTCACCATTCCTCTGCTATGCATCTTGAGAAATTCCCTGCAAACCATAAAGGCAGCTGCTTTGCGCTCGGAAACGGGGGCGGGGGAAGACAGTATGCCGCTGGATAGTCAGGGCACCCTCCTGTCTATTTCTCAGTGCGTACAGGAGGAGGAGGAGGAGCATGAGGAGGATGAGGAGGAGGGGGAAGAGACAGCTTGGGCCGCTGCTGACGGTACACCGGCTGATTGCCTGTCATCCTTTCAGCGTGTATGGCCTGAGGAGGAGGAGGAGGAGGAGGAGGAGGAGGATCCTGAAAGTGATCTTCCTAGTGAAGACAGCCATGTGTTGCGTACAGGTACCCTGGCACACATGGCTGACTTCATGTTAGGATGCCTTTCTCGTGACCATCGCGTTGCACGCATTCTGGCCACTACGGATTACTGGGTGTACACACTGCTCGATCCACGGTATAAGGAGAACCTGCCCACTCTGATTCCCGAAGAGGAAAGGGGTTCGAGAGTGTTGCTATACCACAGGACCCTTGCGGACAAGCTGATGGTAAAATTCCCAGCCGACAGCGCTAGTGGCAGAAGGCGCAGTTCCGAGGGCCATGTTGCAGGGGATGTGCGTAGATCGAGCAGCATGTACATCCCAGGCAGTGCAACAGTCTTTAAGGGCCTGGCCAGCTTTATGGCTCCCCACCAAGACTGTGTCACCGCTCCCCAGTCACGGCTGAGTCGGCGGGAGCACTGCAAAAGGATGGTGAGGGAGTACGTAGCGGATCGCACGACCATCCTTGGTGACGCCTCTGCCCCCTACAACTACTGGGTGTCGAAGCTGGACACGTGGCCTGAACTAGCCCTGTATGCCCTTGAGGTGCTTGCTTGTCCTGCGGCTAGCGTGTTGTCGGAGAGGGTGTTTAGTGCGGCTGGGGGAATCATCACAGATAAGCGTAGCCGCTTGTCAACCGACAGTGCCGACAGGCTAACACTCATCAAGATGAACAAAGGCTGGATTTCCCCAGACTTCTGTTCTCCACCAGCGGACAGCAGCGATACGTAAGCAATACGTAGGCTGCACCCGCGGATGGAAGCTACGTTCTCTCTCACCATCCAAAACGGGGACATTTCTGCTTCATCAATCTGTGTCTAATATTCCTCCTCCTCCTCCTCCTGCTCCTCCTCCTGAAACCTCACGTAATCACGCTGAACGGGCAATTTTTCTTAGGGCCACAAGGCTCACTCAAATAATTTTTCAGAACAATTTTTATAAGTTTCAATGCGCTTAAAAGCATTGGAACTTTAACTTGAACCAATTTTTCGTTACACTGGGCTGCCTCCAGGCCTAGTTACCACTTAAGCCACATTAACCAAAGCGATTAATGGGTTTCACCTGCCCTCTTGGCTGGCCATGGCCAATTTTGGGATGTACATTAGTACTGTTGATACAGCAATTTTTGTGGGCCCTCGCCTACAGTGTAATCAAATTAATTTTTAGCCCACCTGCATTACAGCTGACGTTACCTCAGCTGTGTTGGGCAATGCAATGGGATATTTCTATGTACCGCCGGTGGCTTCCTGGCACCCACCCAGGCAGTGGGTCCACAGGGAGTTAAACCTACATGTGTCCACTTGTAAAGAACCCCAGTCTGACTGGGGCATGCAGTGTGGGCCGAAGCCCACCTGTATTACGTACGACATTACTACCTCAGCTGTGTTGGGCAATGCAATGGGATATTTTTGTGTACCGCCGGTGGGTTCCAGGGAGCCACCCATGCTGTAGGTGCACACTGAGTTTTTAATACATCTGTACACTTCTAAAGAACCCGTCTGACTGGGGCATGCAGTGTGGGCCGAAGCCCACCTGTATTACGCACGACATTACTACCTCAGCTGTGTTGGGCAATGCAATGGGATATTTCTATGTACCGCCGGTGGCTTCCTGGCACCCACCCAGGCAGTGGGTCCACAGGGAGTTAAACCTACATGTGTCCACTTGTAAAGAACCCCAGTCTGACTGGGGCATGCAGTGTGGGCCGAAACCCACCTGCATTAACCCTTTCCAGTCCACTGTGTGACCTGTGAAGACATTAGGGTTTAAGGCTGTACAGCTCCGTTGTTGGTAGACGTCCGTCGGGGTTCTCTTACTGTATATTGCCAGCCTCTCTGCTGTCGGAGCCTATCCTACGTGTCAGCTCATGCAGTACTGGCTTTAGCCAGCATATAGCGCCGTTGTATAACGGCAGAAAAAGAGTAAGCCCCCTAGGAAAACCATATACAAATTGGATTGGAAAGGGTTAAGCACAACATTACTACCTCAGCTGTGTTGGGCAATGCAATGGGATATTTCTATGTACCGCCGGTGGCTTCCTGGCACCCACCCATGCTGTAGGTGCACACGGAGTTTTTACTACATCTGTACACTTATAAAGAACCCCAGTCAGACTGGGGCATGCAGTGTGGGCCGAAGCCCACCTGCATTAAGCACGACATTACTACCTCAGCTGTGTTGGGCAATGCAATGGGATATTTCTGTGTACCGCCGGTGGGTTCCAGGGAGCCACCCATGCTGTGGGTCGACAGGGACTTCACAATAGGGAGTTGTACCTGCCTGTGTCTATGAATTAAAAAGCCCGGTCTGACTGGGGCATGCAGACACCTTGACAGAATGAATAGTGTGTGGCACATAGGTTCCCCATTGCTATGCCCACGTGTGCAGCTCCTGATGGCGGTGGCACAGGATTCTATTTCTCATTGCTTCTGTACAGCATTGTGGGCTATCGCCCCGCCCCTTTTAAAGAGGGTCGCTGCCTAGCCGTGCCAACCTCTGCAGTGTGTGCCTGCGGTCCCTCGTCATGGCAGACGCAATTCTAAATAGACATGAGCGTGGTGTGGCATGAGGGCAGCTGAAGGCTGCGCAGGGACACTTTGGTGTGCGCTGTGGGGGGGAGGGGGGGCGGTTGGGCAGCATGTAACCCAGGAGAAGTGTCAGTGGAGTGTCATGCAGGCAGTGATTGTGCTTTGTTGGAGGTAGTGTGGTGCTTAGCAAAGGTATGCCATGCTAATGAGGGCTTTTCAGAAGTAAAAGTTGTTGGGAGGGGGGGGGCCCACTCTTGCCGGTATTGTGGCTTAATAGTGGGACCTGGGAACTTGAGATGCAGCCCAACATGTAGCCCCTCGCCTGCCCTATCCGTCACTGTGTCATTCCCATCACTTTCCTGAATTGCCCAGATTTTCACACATGAAAACCTTAGCGAGCATCGGCGAAATACAAAAATGTTCTGGTCGCCCATTGACTTCAATGGGGTTCGTTGTTCGAAACGAACCCTCGAGCATCACGGGAAGTTCGTTACGAATAACGAACACCCGAACATTTTGGTGTTCGCTCATCTCTAGCCTTTAACCCTTAGGGCTCTCTCACACACGGAGTTTGCAAAAACGCTGCATTTTTCAACGCTGCGTTTACAGCGTTTTCAGCACAGCTGAAAACGCTGCCCATTCATTTCAATAGGAGACACACAGCTGAAAACGCCCAAGAATAGAACATACAATGCTTTCAAAAGGCAGCATTTTTCAACGCAGCGTTTTCAGCCTTGTGTGAGCAGCCTCAGTGAAATGAATGGGAGCCTTTAGCACAGCGCTGAAAGTGCAGCGCTAAACGCTGATTTTCTTGATTAGATTCCCAAGTTGCAGTCCTTAGATTAGTGACTGATTAGAGGCGGGTGTGCTGTAGTGCAGAAGTTGTAGCAAAGTTAGAAATACAGCCAGGGGCCATAAATGAAATAGAGAGTAGGATGAAAAAAAGCCAAAAGATGAGTAGAGCCAAAGACAGGTCAAGAATTGATGCAAGGAATGGAACTGCAAGAACCAGGTGGCAAATCCTAAGAACGAGACAAGAACGTAATCCAGGCACATGGTCAAGGTCAGAGTCAGGAAGGAGAGCCTCACAAGGATATATCTAAATCTATAGACGAGATATGAAGGCTGAAGTCCCGTTTATATAGGCTACCAGAACCAATTTTATCTAGGACTGCACGTTGCCCTGGCATCCTGATGCAAAGGAGGACAATCGTGGCCGGGTCAAGCAGGACTATGGCAGTAGACATTAGCAAAAGAGTAAACATTCGGTTGTAGCTGATGGCTGGAGCTGCATTCTCTTGAGACACGTTGCTGGAAGCGGGCAAGATGGGTACCTCTTAAATGACAAAATAATATTGTGAAGGTGACATAATATATATAATACAGCCACAAGGGCCACATTGTGAGGTTGCATTACTTAAAGCTCTTTTATTGTTTCATTATAGTATTAAACGTTTTGAATCTTTTTTGCCTGTCCCTCCATGTAATGCAGGGATCTCCCTTTAAGAGGGAGGTGTCAAGAACAATGCAAAAACTGAACATGTTTATTATGAAACAGGTAACCACTTCTGCTTTATGATTCAAAGCTATGGGGTCTGTGGGATCCAGTGAAGTCTCTGAGATTCTTCAGACCTTGTAGTTCTACACAAGAAACCTAATGAGACCAGATCTGGAGGCTACAAAGTAAGAGTGTTCGGTAGAAATAGTTCTGCTAAAGTGGGATGCATCTTGCAGTTACATTATTCCAACTTGCCCTTTGAAGCTAGGCGCAGAATCCCACAAAAGAAGAAGCTGGTTAACCTTACACAGCTAGTTCCTAAATATGAAATGTGAGCACGGCGCTACACTAAAATGTCAGCACTTTCTGGGGAAACTGTTTAGCGGAAGCGAAATAATAAATGGCTCAAAACAGCCATGATATGATATAAGAAGAATTTTATAAGTTAAAGGGGTTGTCTCGCGAAAGCAAGTGGGGTTATACACTTCTGTATGGCCATATTAATGCACTTTGTAATGTACATTGTGCATTAAATATGAGCCATACAGAAGTTATTCACTTACCTGCTCCGTTGCTGGCGTCCCCGTCTCCATGGCTCCGTCTAATTTCGTGGTCTTCTTGCTTTTTTAGACGCGCTTGCATAGATGGGTCTTCTCCCTTCGGCTCAGCTCGGAAGCAGCGGTGTTTTGGCTCCGCCCCCTTGTACGCGTCATTGCGTAGCTCCGCCCCCGTCACATGTGCCGATTCCAGCCAATCAGGAGGCTGGAATCGGCACATGTGAAGGGTCGGAGCTACGCGATGACGCGTACAAGGGGGCGGAGCCAAAACACCGCTGCTTCCGAGCTGAGCCGAAGGGAGAAGACCCATCTGCGCAAGCGCGTCTAAAAAAGCAAGAAGACCCCGAAATTAGACGGAGCCATGGAGACGGGGACGCCAGCAACGGAGCAGGTAAGTGAATAACTTCTGTATGGCTCATATTTAATGCACAATGTACATTACAAAGTGCATTAATATGGCCATACAGAAGTGTATAACCCCACTTGCTTTCGCGAGACAACCCCTTTAAGTGACCATGGCCCATGGGTTGTGTCTGATATTGCAGCTCAGCTCCACACACAATGGGGCATTAAGACTGAAAGATGATCGCTCAAAAATTGCTCAAATAGAAGTCTGTGTGACAGTTTTCAGCGATTACCTTTGAGCGATCACCATAATTCTTAAGTAGCTAATTAGCTACTTAAAGAGTTAATGCAAATGCAGCGGGCACCACTGATAGGGAGAACAATGCAGCTATTTGCATATACAAGACAGCTGCTTTATTCTTGCAGTTATCAGCAGTGTGCCGCTGAGCTGACAGCTCTGAGAAACAGCAGGTGCACTGACAGCTCCTTTGTTCTTGGAGCTCTCAGCTGGTATCCCACTGGGAAAACCCAGCGGAATACCAGCTGAAAGAATGCTATCAGTGCCGCCCACTGAGAAAATCATTACATTATCGTGGATTCTCTCTGAGGTTGCTGAGGACCCGGCTGATCCACCGCATCGCAGGTAAGTTCTGTTAAACCACTGCCACCCGGGGAGGATACCCATGAGATGGATCCCTGCACTGCAGCGGGAAATGGTTGGTCCAGTGCATGTGAAACAGTGGAGCGATACTGGGAAGAATCTCCCTCTCTGTGCTGATCCTGGCTGCCGCTAAGCTCTTTGGTTCCAGGCTAGGCGGTAAAATGGAGGAGGTGCACAGTGGCGCCATTCTAAATGGAGCTCTAAGGAAAGGCTTGATGTTGCCACGGTCCCCCTCAACGTTCCCTGAGGGTTAAGGTTGTCCTCTTCTGTGGCCTATTCTGCTGAAGTTGGGTCCCTGAATAATGTATGTTCACCTGGTAAGGCTAGCAGGCTCAAAGGTAGAAGGAGCTCATACAAAACACAGCTTGCTCTGTCATTCGCTAAATCACGTCTGAAGTGGCTGCCACTAGGGGTCTCCCTTCTAGTTTTTCTACAACTCACTGTTTTTAGGTACAGAATACATCCAGGGGCACATGGCTGTTTCCATAGCAACAGAGGGCAGGTGTCAGGACTCGAACATGCGACCTCCTGCACTCCTACCTATTGAGTTATTCAGCGTGCTGGATAGCTCCCTCTGATTCCTAGTCCCATGTTCCTTGTCTTTGTCTACTGATCCTGGTTCCTTGTCTTCTCTGTGTAGTCCTTGTTCCTTTCCCAATTAGCCCTGTATATAAACCTGGCCCTGTTCCCTCCTTCCTTGCGTGTTTATAGTGCCTGTAATCAAGCTTCTCTTTGCTGACCTGCCTCTCACCATTTGATCGTCCGCTTGTGTACCAGACCTCGGCTTCATCCTGACTACTCTGCTGCCTAAGCCCATTGTACTGCACCGCCATCTTGTGTACCAGACACGACTATTCCTGGACCACGCTACCCTCCCGTAAGTGGCTACAACATGAGATTCCAGTCCAGCGCTAGATGCAGGACAGAATAAACACACCCAAACATAGAGTCCGCTGTAGCCATGTTACAAAAACAAGTTGTAGAGTTCCAAGAATTCTGCGCCATGATCAGCAGAAAGTCTCTACCTTAGAAAAAGAGGTAGATATGTTGTAGCGACAAGTACAGGAGTCAGGTAATTCAGAGGCTGATGTTTGTATGCCGTTACTGTCAAGATTTGGTGGGGACAGTCGCCAATCCAGAGGGTTTCTAAACCAATGGCGCATTTACGTTCAGATAAGACCCGCGCCATTTACCAATGACCGGAAAAAGGTGATGTTTATTATTAACCTGCTGGAAGGTGAAGCACTTGCTTGGGCCTTGCCTTGTGTGAAAAATGACAGCAACCTCCTTGATAACCTCCGCACCTTCATCATGGCTATGGATCAAGTGTTTGATGACCCCAACTGCGGTGCAACAGCCGAAGGCAAATTGCGTAATCTCCGACAGGGCTGGCGTTTGGCCGCCGGCAGAATTTCATCATTGGGCTAATGACATTGCATGAAATCCCGATGCGCAGCTGGCTCAATTCTGAAGAGGACTCTTGGAAGGGGTTAAAGATGAGCTGGCTAAAGTGGAGACCCCGGATGATTTGGAAGACTATATTCAACTAAGTATCTGCATAGACCAGAGGCTTACAGAACGGCGAAAGGAGAAGTTATGGCTTTTCAGAAATCACCCGTCCTATTAATTCAGTCCAGCCACCCTAAACACCCAACCAAGGACGGACTCTTCACCCAAACCAATTCAGATTGACTCCATCTGCAAACCCCTCTCTATGGCAGAGAAAGAGATGCGCCGCTCTGAACATTTAAGCCTGTACTGCGAGGGGTCTGGTCATTATGCTATGAACTGTCCTAATAAATTACAGAGGATCATCGCTCTCACACATGCTAAGACCATAATTCACTCTGCCATCCCGAAAGAAACGGATACTGGTCTACCAGCTATTGCATCCGTCACCCAAGAAAACAAGGAGAGACATCCCTCCACTTTGTTATCTCTATCAAGATAATTATGGGGAGCCGCAAAATCTTAGGCACTGCCATGATAGATTCAGGAGCAGGAGGAAACTTCATGGACTGTCAATACACTCTAGATAACCATATTGCAACCAGAGCTAAAACTGAACCTGTTGACATGGAAATGGTGGACAGGTCCCCTCTAGTTTCTGGGCCTGAACCTCAGGAGACAAGTGAACTGGAAATTCACATGGAGCCGAATCATCATGAGACCATCAGTTTTCATCTAATCTCCTCTCCAAAATTTCCAGTCGTCCTAGGAATCCCTTGGTTCTCTATTCACAACCCAGCCATCAACTGGGAAACAAGAAACATCACCTTCTCAGGGCATTATAAGGTGAATTGCCAATCCAAGCTGCAAACATCCAGTCCGGGGCACGACCTCAAGAGTACTCCCCTAGAAAACTAGGAGCTGCCACCATAATACCAGTCATTCAACGACTTTGCAGTAAAGAGAACGCCAATCAACTGCCCCCTTGCTGGCCATATGATTGTCCTATTGAGCTACTTCCTGGATCTTCTGTTCCATTTGGGTGTATCTACAACCTTTAGGAATCTAAATTAAAAGCCCTTTGGGAATATTTGGACGAAGACCTAAAAAAGGGTTTAATTTAGACCTCATCCTCGCCGGCGGGAGCACCCATATTCTTTGTTAAAAAGAAAGATTTTACTCTTTGACCATGCATACCGGGAACTGAACAAGATCACTATTAAGAATCACTATTCTCTCCTGTAAATCCCGGAACTGCTGGAGAGGCTGCGGGCAGCAAAGATTTATACTAAACTGGGCCTCGGAGGAGCATATAATCTGGTACGGACCCACCCCAGGAAAGAATGGAAATCAGCATTCAGAGCAAGATATGGACACTTTTAGTCACACCATTTGGTCTTTGCAATGCTCCTGGCACCTTCCAACATTTTATTAACAATGTATTTCATGACCTACTGGATCAATTTGTGGTGGCCTACCTAGATGACGTCCTCATTTTCTCTGACAACAAGGAAGAACATCGTAACCACGTCCGGATGGTCTTGGAGCGACTCTGAAAGAACTGCCTCTATATCAAACTATGAGAATTTGAACAGACCCAGATGCAGTTTCTAGGGTATATCATCTTTCCAAACGGTCTGAATATGGACCCTACCAAGATTAAGGCTGTTGTTGATTGGCCTGTTCCCAAAATCTTAAAAGAGGTTCAACACCTTGTCTTGTATACAAATTTTTATATGAAATTCATAAAAGACGTTAAAAAACATCCTGCCTATCACTGCTCTCATGAAGAAAACGCAAGCATTTTTATGGTCCCCATAGGCACAGGATGCCTTTGAAATATTAAATACCCTCTTTACGTCAGCACCGATTGTGATCCACTCAAATCCAGAATTGCCCTTTGTTGTTGAAGTTGATGCCTCTGATTCAGCAGTGCATGCAATCCTGTCACAACGAGTCGGAGACAAAATGAAGCTGCATCAATGCGCATTTCTATCCTACACCTTATCGCCCACGGAAGGAAGCTACGACATGGGGAATAAGAAACTTCTAGCCATCAAGGTAGCTTTCTCTGAATGGAGACACTTTCTGAAGGGACCATATCAACCGGTGACTGTTCTCACAGACCATAAGAATTTAGAGATTCTTCATACAGCCAAAAGACAATCAGCAAGACAAGCACGATGGGCCTTGTTCTTTTCAAGATTTAACTTTATTGTCTTCTGCATACCTTGTCAAGGATTCTGGGTGAATCGGAGGAGGAGGTTGAGATGGACAGTACTATTCTGGCCCCCCAAAAATTTGGGGGAATTCATAACTCTAAAGAATTGCTAATAAGGGTTAAAGAAGGGTATAAAAGTGACCTTTTCCTCAAGCAATCTTCCAAGGAAGCACATCCTTTTTATAAAAGGTGGTTCTGGATGCAAAAAAACAGACTACACGTTTCAGACGTGAGCAGACTCGAAATCCTGAAACAGATCCATGACTCCAAACTTGCAGTCCCATCTAGACTATAGAGATCCATATCTATAGACTTTTTTGTGGACCTCCCTCCATCAAAGCAAAATGACCACCATTCTAGTCGTGGTAGACTGGCTTACTAAGATGGCCCATTTCATTACCACCAAAGGAATTCCAACACTGGGTACACTGCAGAACTGGTGATCAAGGGGATATTCAGACTACATGGAATCCCTGGTGATGTGATTTCTGACAGGGGGGTTTAGTTCACATCTAAGTTCTGGAAGAGTTTTTGCTCAGCTCTGGACATTTCTATTAATCTATCTTCTGCTTTCCACCCCTAGTCAGACTGAAAGAACGAATCAGACTTTGGAACAATATCTTTGATGTTTTATCTCCCATCTCCAGAATGATTGGGTGGATTACCTACCAATGGCAGAATTCACCTATAACAACCCAAGACATTGTTCAACCTCGCAGAGTCAGTTTTTTGCGAATTATGGGCTACATCCCATCTTCATTCCTGGTCTCCCTGTACAGACTCCCATCCCCACGGTCACCCACAGACTTGTAGCATTGCAAGAAATCTGGGAGAAATTAAAAGAAGTACTATGGGAGGCTCAGGAAAGTTACAGGCAAGCAGCGGAGAGACACTGCAAGGCTCTCTCTACCTTCTAGGTCGGGGATAAGGTATGGCTATCCACCAGAAATCTCAGAAGCCATGTTCCTTCCCCCAAGCTTTGCCAAACATTATTGGGGCCTTTCCTGACCTCAGCAATGGTGGGACGAGTGGCATTTCATCTGGATCTTCCTGACAGCCTGAAGATCCACCCGGTTTTTCACATATCACTGCTGAAAAAAATTAAGGAAAATCCCTTTCAAGGAAGGGCTCAACCAATTCCCCCACCAGTGGAGGTTCAAGGAGAGGAGGAGTATGAAATTGAGAAGATTCTGGACTCTAGAATATATAAAAGGAGATTACAGTACTTAGTCCAATGGAAAGATTATGGGCGAGAAGAGAACTCTTGGGAACCTGCTTCCAATTCCATGCTTCTGACCTCACCAGAGAGTTCCATTACATGTATCCAGGGAAACCAGCCCTGACCTCAGCTTCCTCCTGACTACTCTGCTGTCTAAACCCATTTTACCGCAGCGACATCTTGTGTACCAGACCTCAGCTTCCTCCTGACTACTCTTCTGCCTAAATCCATTGTACCGCACCACCATCTTGATTCTGCATTGAGCAGGGGGTTGGACCAGATGACACTGGAGGTCCCTTTCAACTCTATCACTCTATGATTCTATCTTGTGTGCCAGAGCTTGGCTATTCCTGGACCACACTACCCTCCCGTAAATGGCTACAACATGAGATTCCAGTCCCGCACTAGACTCATGACAGCAGGGTTATCTTCACAGGTACCTCCTGTTCACTCACAGGCTGATTACTCTGTGGACACTGTGATAATGATCTACACAGTCTTTGCCTCTTCTGCTGTTACAGCATATGGGTGTGTCTTTGTGTGTGCACATTTTACGCAGACACATTTGGCCAGAATGTCTCTAAATGCCTGATTGCCTTGGAAAAGTAAAGAGATGGGCAGTCTGATATTGCTGATTGGACCAGAGACAGTGCAATGCAGCATAAGAAGTGAAATGAAGTCAGGACAGTGAACTACTAGCAGAATGTTAGGCTTGCTACATGCCCTTTCCCTGAAAGCAGATTATAAACAGCAGAGCAACAGGGGAAGACCGCCTGAAAATCAGAACTAATTTTACCTTCACATCTACATCGGGGATTCTACTTTTCTGCTCGTTTGTGGAGCAGGAAAGAGGAATCCCAGAAGCTGGACAGCTACTTCTCCAGACGAAACCAACCAGCACCAGATGGACCTCATTGAAATCCACCCGATTTCTGCTTAGCTACCTGGCTTTTGGACAGAAAAAAAGCACTGTATGCAGCGCTGTTTCTTCCGGTATTTTGTCACATTTTGCGCGCAAAATTTGATTAAACAGAACCATTGATTTCAATGGTTTTGTTTTGACTAGCGTGATTCTTGTGCGAGAAAAGATAGGCCTTGCTTTATCTTTCTCACATATAGTTTTTCTACGTGCAAGAAAAGATAGGGCAGGACGTATCTTCCTTTTTTTTTTTACCACGTGCGAAAATTGTTTAAGCCCTAACAGTCATGAAACGGTGCAAACAGCAGCAGCAAATGGGTGATTTTTTTGAAAACTCAGATCGGCTTTAAATTGTTCTTGTTTGTTTTTTGCAAAGAGCTGAACATTTGTAAATTTAGCAAATAAACATAATGTGCAATGGGGGTTGAAAACTTTTGATTGCAGCTGTATATAACCTTTATTTTAGTCATAATACTTGGTTTAAAAATCATTGACGACATTCATGGGTCAAAAATACAAAACGATTCTGCTCATACCAAATGAATGGTTCATTTCAGGCGTATTGTAAAACTGGCCATTATGGGGCATTACATCAGTCTTACTTCTGGAATAGGACCTTTGGCTAATGTCATTTATATGACTTAGGGCTCATTCACATGGCCGTGATTGCACAGAGTTTTACGCACGTGATGCACGCATGAGTGATCACAGTGCATGGAGTCAATGAAAGTACATTGATTTTCATTGATCCATTCACATTAGCATATATACATTGTGTGTAGATACGTGCATAAAAAAGATCGCAGCATGCTTTATTTCACTGCGCACTCAGCATGTAAAGCCCTATGGGCAGCGTATGCAATGCTGTCCATACACGATACATTACGAATGGGCGACATTACATACGCAATGTCGCTATGAGATAGCGCGGGAAATTTAAAAAAAGAAACAAGTCACACTGCGCACGACAGCGTGTGTGAGATACGCTGCCATGCACAGTGCACTATCGCTGCCATACGCAGCAATACCCGACACACTGCCGACTCCTACGGTGGTAAAATGCTATGTGACCACACGCTGCGTTTTACGCATACGCCCTTGGGAATGAGCCCTTAAGTGGCCAGTTTGGAAATAAAAAAAACAATTTGTTATGTTAACCTTTACACAGCATAACACAGAACCTCCTCCACAATTAGAAAAGAGAAGTTACCAGTGTAATAAAGATTATAAAGAACTGTGCAACAAACACTTGTCATCTCTTGGTCACACACTGTACTAAGACAGGCAGCTACATTTACCCTGTAGTTAATGGGTTTTCTTGTTCTCTTCAGTATCTCATAAGGATGAATATGTACCCATCCATTTCTTGATAATTCCACCAGATTTCCCAAAATGTAAAGCCCCTTCCAACCTCAAGTTCATCTGTCTTCTGGTTCTCCAAAGGTTTCTAAAAGCTATCTGTGTATTCTGCAAAATGTATAGTGATAATGGCATTCTTGTAATTTTGTGCCTATGGGAGCTGAATGATGTTGCACTTTTGGAAGTTTTTTGTGTCTACAACAAAAAGCACAAAAAAAGGAGTTCCTGATATTTTAGCAATGAAAATGTTGGATATCATCGAATAACACAGTTATGGGACTGAATAACTATACAGTACTGTGTAAAAGTTTTAGGCAGGTGTGAATAAAATGCTGCAAAGTAAAAGATTTTTCAAAAACAGAAGGCATCTGATTGGCTCCAAATTTATTCTCCAGCAGAACAACAACCCCCAACATATATCCAATCTCATTAACAACTATCTTTGGAGTAAAGAAGAACAAGGAGGCCTGGAAGGACTGCGCTGACAGCAAAGCCAACCTGCGACCAACATTGAGGGGGCGGGACATGACATAAGATGTAGTGGCCCCTTAAAGGGGTTGTCCTGCGCCGAAACGGGTTTATTTTTATTTTTTTTGCATAGGCCCGACGTTCAGCGCAGGACAAACCCAATGGATGTGTTGAAATTTTTTTTAAAAATTTACTTACCCGAATCCCCTCTCTGCAACTTCTTCCTTCTTTTCCTCCAAGATGTCCGCCGGGATCTTCACCCACGATGCACCGCGGGTCTTCTCCCATGGTGCACCGTGGGCTCTGTGCGGTCCATTGCCGATTCCAGCCTCCTGATTGGCTGGAATCGGCACACGTGACGGGGCGGAGCCAGAACGCCGCTCGTGCCCGGACCAACCAGAAGAGAGAAGACCCTTCTGCGCAAGCGCGTCTAATCAGGCGATTAGACGCTGAAATTAGACGACACCATGGAGACGGGGACGCCAGCGCAGGGAAGGGGAGTATATAACTTCTGTATGGCACATATTTCATGCACGATGTATATTACAAAGTGCATTAATATGGCCATACAGAAGCGTATAACCCCACTTGCTTTCGCGGGACAACCCCTTTAACGGGGCCCCTCCATAAGTTTGAAAGTGTTGGTCCTGTGCAATCGTATTGTCAGCGTTTTCTATGTGTATGCATTTGATGTGTATTACAACTCTGCAGCACTGAATGGGTTAAAGTCTGGGTTATGTCTGGAAAATGTATCATGTTGTATGTAATGTGACTGTGAATTATTTATGTGTTTGCAAGATGGATGCAAGAGAGTCTAATCTAGCCCTCTAGAGGACTTCTTGCAAGAGTGAGAATAGGAGTTCATGAGAGTCAGCCCACACACAGCCACTGCCTTATCGGCTTGTGTGTGGAGGCATAGAAGAGGCTGAGCGATTCCCCATTGTACAGCCTGGGATTACTCCGCCTGGGATGTACTGGTACTACCACTAAGTACTGGATGATAAGAGGGATCGTTGCTTGACGTGTTCAAAAAGAGTCGCCGGGAGCGGGATCACACAGACAACTTGACTGGATTGTCCGAATTGCCTCGTTTATCCTCCCTGTCACACCACCTTCTCTTGCTGTATCTGTGCCAACCTGTTGTTAAACTGTTATGGAAGTTTCAGTAAACGGACATTACCGACCATTTACGATTTTGTTCAGAAAAGCTAACCTTGTGTGTGGACTAAGTTCTTTTCCAACGACAAGCTTCATCACAGAGAACGGAACAGTGGCGTCACGAGTGACAAAGGACATTGAGGTAACTAACTCCTGGTTACTATTCCCCTGTGACCTTCCACAGTAGTAACTTGGATAAGTCCCGTGCTCCCCCCCAGGGGAGGAGATGGTAGAACCACCATGACAGAAATTATCTTCATTTTCACTGCAATCTCCTCGGCTGTGGGCCCGCTCCTCGGACGCTGCAAAGAGATCATGAATAAAACGGACACTGACACCTGGCAGTTTGAATAAATGAACTGTTTTATTTCTACTAGCCTTACATGCCATTTTCATCTCTTTATTTACGTGTTGGGTTGAGTTGGGGTTGGCCACAGCTTAACATAAATATAACTTTATTAACCATGTATGCAACCGAACTGGTATGGACCCGTTGCCCAGCAAAACATATGGCAATAGATCACCAATTTTATATCCACAGCTGCGACAAGCTCAAAGCACAAAACATTTTCATTCCCAAATATGCTGTCTCAAAAGAAAAGGAACGGGTGGGTGATTCTCTCCAGCAGAAAAGAAGGCCAATATCCTCTGCTGGGTGCTTAAATAGTGTTCCGCCCTTTTGCTGCCCCAGCATGCATGGCGGCCAATAGGATCAGCCATCTGCATGCTGTTTTCCAAACTTCCATCTGATCGCCCCGAGCACTTTCGCCTGGGAAGGTCAATGTCCCAATAAGAGGAAACAGGGACCCTCCCTGGCCAGTCAGAAATAACCACCCTAGATCCCAAAATGGGGCGGGGCCAAAACAGAGCTCTATACTAACCTTCCCCCAGCTTAAATAATAAACCCCTGCGGTGCTAAAGCACACCCCCTGTGCCAGCACAGTCAAAGTCCCTGCGGCTATACCCCTCTCGGACTATAATGATAATTTGGCCCCACAGAGCCCTGATCTCATCATCATCCAGTCTGTCTTGGATTACATGAAAAGACACAAGGATTTGAGCAAGCTATATCCACAGAAGATCTGTGCTCAGTTCTCCAAGATGTCTCAAACAACCTATCTGCCAAGTTCCTTCAAACATTGCGTGCAAATGTACCTAGAAGAACTGATGCTGTTTTGAAGGCAAGGGGCGGTCACACCAAATACTGATGTGATTTAGATTTTTATTTTGTTCAGTCTTTTTGTAATTTGTTAAAACTGTCTTTAAAATGACATATTTGTAAAAATATGAAATTTTATTTTCTCTCCTTTAAAATGCATTAACTCCTGAAAAAACTGTAGGGTCAAAATACTTATGACACCCATCAGCGAGTGAATATATTAAGGGGTGTATTTTTTTTTTTTAAATGGGGTCATTTGTGGGGGTATCTATCCTTCTGACGCCTATGAGCCTTTGCAAACTTGGCTTGGTGTAGGGAAACAAAATGTTCCACAAAAGTAATGTTAAATTTGTACATCTCCTAAATGGTTAATAAAAACTAAAGTTTTTCCAAATGTGCATCCAAAATAAAGTAAACAGATAGAAATATATATCTCATTAAAACAGGGGAAAAGTATGTTTGCACATATTTGAGATATTGCAGTTGAAAATGTTAAAAAAATGGCAATTTTTTCAAAATGTTCCCAATTTTGATAAATATACACAAATTATTTCAGTCTATTTTTACCACCTAAATGAAGTACGACGTGTGGCGAAAAAACAATGTCAGAATTACTTGGATAGGCAAAACCTTTAGGGCTTAGTCAGAAGAGCAAATTTTTCACGCATGTATAGGCGTGGGGAAAAAAGAAAATCGCACAACGTGTGTAGAAAAAAACGTGTGACCGGGTGCATTTGCAATCACATGTCCTAACTTTTGCAGGTGCGAATTTTAAGCGCTTCTAAAAAATGGACATGTGACCGCTTTCATCAGAAAGCATTGGTTCTAATAGAGCCATTTTTTCCCCGCGCCTATACATGCATGAAAAATCTGCTCGTCTGACTGAGCCTTTACAGAGTTATTATATGTTAACCCCTTAGTGACCAAGTCTGTTTGCGCCTTAATGACTAGGCCAAGTTTTGGAAATCTGACATGTGTCACTTTAACATACAATAACTCCATAAAGGTTTTGCATATCAAAGTAATCCTGACATTGTTTTCTCACCACATATTGTACTTCATTTAGGTGGTAAAAATAGTTAGTTAGAATTTATATATATTTATTAAAAGCGACAAAATTGGGAAAATTTTGAAAAAAATTATAATTTTTTCACATTTTTAACTGCAATATCTCAAACATACTGTATACATTTTTGATAAGATGTATATTTCCATCTGTTTACTTTATTCTGGATGCACATTGGAAAAACTTCCTTTTTTTTAACCAATTAGGAGAGGTACAAATTTAGCATTACTTATTAACATTTTGAGGAACATTTTGTTTTCCTGCACCAAGCCAAGATTGCAAAGGCTCATATGTGTCAGAATAATAGATACCACCACAAATGAATCCATTAAAAAAAATACACATCTTAATATATTCCTTGAGGGGGTCAGGAGTATTTTGATCCCACAGTTTCTTTTCAGGAATTAATGCAATTTAGGGGAGAAAAAATAAAATTTCATATTTTGGCAAATATGCAGTTTTAAAGACAGGATTTTTTTCTAAAGTGCACAGGAAAATGAGGATTTGCACCCCAAAATGGATACCCCTGTTTGTCCCGTGTTCAGAAACATACCCATTGTGGCTCTAATCCTATATCTGTATGCACAACGAGGCCCAAACCGAAAGGAACAGCCGGTGGCTTTCAGAACAGACATTTTGCTTGAAGGTGTTTTAGGTCCCATTGCCCACTTGTTAAGCCTTGAGCATCCAAAACGATGGAGAACTCCAACAAATGACCCCATTTTGAAAACTAGACTGCCTAATGAATTAATTCACGGGTATACTGCATATTTTGATCCCACAGTTTTTGAATGAATCTAAGCAAAACAGATGGAAAAAATTACAATTTCATTTTTTTGGCAATTGTGTCAATTTAAAAACCTTTTTTTCCCCGTACAGCACACATATGAATGAAGACTTGCACCCCATATTGGATCCCCCTGTTTGTCCTGTGTTCAGCAACATATCCATTGTGGCCCTAATCTTATGTCTGTATGCACAATGGGGCCCAAACTGAATGGGGCATTACATTTCAACTGTTTTTTCAAAAACATGTGACCGGGAACCGCTCACTGCGGCCCTCAGTCACTGCTCCAGTCTCTTGGCTACCTTTAGTAGCCAGTAGCAAAAAGATTTTACATTTCCTGGGTCCTCCCCATCTTCTGTGCTTGCATCCACCACTTTCGCGATGGGCACATGCACCGAAGCTGGGGAAAGCTCCATGGTTAAGGATCACATTGAGGGACATCGCCGGAGGCCTTAGGTAAGTAATTTCACCTCTCCTCACGGTTCGGATCCGTGACGGGAGGTGAAACTTTAGCTTTTTTTTACTTTTACGTGATTGCCATTATCCATTCGATAACAGCAATCACGTGACCAAGAACCATGTATCGCGGCCCCCTTGTGAGATCTCCAGGCTCTCGGCTACGTTTAGTAGCCAGGAGCAGGGAGATTTTAAATTACCCCAGCAATCCACCGATTTTGCGCATGCTTCCGCCCACGAATAAATCCAGGGGCCTTAGGTATGTAGTTTCATCTCCCCTCACGATACTGTCCGTGAGGGGAGATGAAACCTAAACTTTTTTTTTTACTTTAAATGATCACTGTTATCCACATGGTAGCCGGGAGCAGAGAGATTTTAAATTTCCCAGGGTGCGAGCCCTTGTGAGCACGCGGCTGATGTATGACGTCCGGCACGCATGTGCAGAAGACAATGTCAGATCTGGGAAGGACCAGAACGTCACGGAACATCGCAGAGGACGGAGGTGAGTACTTTCAGCTCCCCTTATGGATCCAATCCATGAGGGGAGCAGAACCTATAACTTTACTTACTTTTATTACACTATTATGCGATCACATTATACCTACTTCTGTTAACCAACGGCATGGAGCTGCTACGTTCACAGCCCATGCTGTTGGTTACTACCGCGGTACTTCCGCAGCTGAAATCCGTGGCGGAATTCCGCAATGGATGTGGGCATGAGACTTTAGCGACAAATCTTTTTTCTGTGGAGCGGGACACTGCCCCATGCTGGTGTGATGGTTTCAGGGTCATCGCATACGACAGTTCGTTACCCCTAGTAGTGATACGAAGGACAATGACGATATGTTTTTCGACATCCTGCAGCCACATATGTTCCTCTCATGGCGGCTTCCAAGAGGCTTTTCCCAGCAGGATAATGCTCGGCCGCACACACAAGGGTTTCGCAGGGTTAGCACTGATCGAGCATTTATGGGACCAGCTGGGACGTCAGCTTCAGCAACCTGCAAGTGTACAGGATCTAGAGGCCCAATTGTAACATCTGTGGGCAAATGTGCTGCAGGATACCATACGGACCCTGTATGCCTCCATGCCCACCCATATCTCATCACGTATCCTATCCAAGCTAGAGACTGTACAACAGGACACAAGAGCCTCTATGCTCACCCGTATTTCATCTTGTATTCAGCCTAGAAGCGATCCAACAGGGTACTAGAGCCTTTATGCCCCCCCGTATCACATGCTGCATCCAAGCTAGAGGCGGTACAACAGGGTACTAGAGCTCCAATATTGTAATCACTTCATATATATATATATATATATATATATATATATATATATATATAAAATTACATTCACATATACAAAGTTTCATTCGATTCCAACAAAAACTCCTTGGTGCATTATTTTTTCTCAGTGGGTGTATGTGAACTAGACACGTGCACAGATAATGAATGAAGGCTGTTGCGCAATTTACCATAAGGATATTGGCACCTACTGCGATTCGAGGGTGTGTGCCAGGCAATGCCAGTACTACGCCCAGCCCTATTTTCTCTTCATAATACAGAATACATATGGAAATAATTGACATACCTATGTTCCTTTCCTAAAGCATATGAAGCTCATATGTGAAAATCAATATAACTCTTATGGCAGGATTGTCCTGGAATGGGGCAATGGGTCCATTTTTGTCCATGAGGTTACTGGATCTTTCCCAACACCTCTCAGTTATTGAAGAGGCTTATGTAGGCGATAGCCAACATTTTATATTGTTGTAATACACGTCAATAGAGATCTACCTTTTGTGTCATTCCTATTTCCTCCGAGATTGTAAGTTCTTATGAGCAGGGCCCTCAATCATCTTATTGGTAATTAGGCCATATTCAGAGGGCCGTATGCAAGTGCCTGAGAGACTCAGGAATAACTGACATCGTATAGCAGGACAGCAGTCCATGTGCTGCCCAATATTCACATACCCTCCACATTGCATGTGCTATTCATGTCCATGAAAATGAAAGAGAATAGGACATACAGTCCATTTGTTGTCCGTATGGAAGAGGGTTCATGTGAATAGCCTCATAGGCTATTATAGGGCTGTGTGCTGTATGTTGAACAGCAGAATGCACAGACTTGACTGGAATCAATTGCGGAAGACGAGGGAGTCGGGAAGGAATTTTTCCCCCAAAAGGGCTAATTGGCTTCTGGCCTTGGGGTTTTTTGCCTTCCTCTGGATCAACACAGTAGGATAGACAGGCTGGACTAGATGGACAATGTCTTCATTCGGCCTTACATACTATGTTACTATGACAGCAAGAAAAGGATCCAGCATCCATAAAATCACGGCTTTATTGAGACATATTAAAATCCCAACAGGAAGGACGTACAATGGCGCAAGTACTGACGCGTCTCAAGCTCTCACGGCTGCTCTGGTCATAGAATAAGAACATGGTGCACCTGCTCAGTTTAAAAAGAAACCAATAAACACACGAAAAAGTTTACATAAGCCTCTATCTATAAAAAGAATCCATTCATCCTGCGGGAGTATTTTCCACTGCATTTAGTTGCAAATTTCAGGAAATATGCCAGATGGTTAATTAATATACACCTGTTTTGCATATTGATCTCATCTTCACATCTATTCTCCACAATGATCATAAGAATATAAGCGAGGAAAGCCCCAACTTTGGGTTATTTATTATCGCCTAGTCTGTTTTCTGACCATATTGGTCCATCTGCCACCTCGCTCACGCACCCTGGGTCATTTATATGTGGACATTCCAAATGTGGGTGTTCGGTTCTGCCTATCTCAAAAAATTTCTTTCATGTGTCATTGGTAATTAATTGATATTAATATATTAAGTGTAACACTCCTTATGTAGTGCATTTCATCACTTGTGTCTCAGGTCAACTTTAATATGTTGGTTGCACGACTTGCGTTGACACATTCAGCTGGCGTGGCTTGGACTGTGTGGTGGGAGCAGCCAGAGGCAACCGCCACGGCCTCACCTACGACCTCTCTGAGGGTCGGGGAGCAGAGCCATAGCTACCGGAGCTTTCTCCTAGCAAGCCACGGGAGTCTGCGAATGTGGGCGCTGAAGCCTCTTCTTCGGCCTCCTCCCTTGAAGTGGCCTGGCCTTTTCCTGGTATACAGCAGAGGCAGACACCCGGGCTCTCTCCTCAGGTTCCTCCTATGGGATGAGATGGCAATAAGGGGGGGGGTTCCTTCATGTGTCCCTCGGTCCTCCTTGGGAGTGATGCAGGAGCTGACTGATGATGCTTTCCCAGCTCCTTCCTCAAGACAATAGAGAAGTGAGACCATACCATCAGGCATACCTGGATCTTCTCTAGTGTTGGTGGTAAGCAAGAGCCAGCCAGGGTCCAAACATGCATATGCATACATGCATGGACAGGCACAGCAGGGGTCCACATCTAATTCCTCATCCTCGGATAGCTATTCAACCCCCTATATCTATTAGCAAGAGGGATCCATATACCCACCTCGGCGGATGTGGAGTAGTAGGACTGGAAGGCTCACTTAAGGGCCATACCTACTAAGATAGAGCTGAATAATCTGTTCTCGCAGTTAGAGTTCTCTTATAAACAGGCCATGACATCTTTACAGAGGGAGATCCAACATGTAGGACATCGCCTGACGAAAGCAGGAGGCTCAGGATTAGATTTTTTTAACACATTGATTTCCACAATTTTATTCTACAAAAGCACTCCAACCAGATTTCGGATATACTAACGTATCTAGAGGATATTGAAAACTGCAAGAGGCATAATAATATCCGCATAAGAGGGCTCAGCGAGAAGGTGGAAAACTGAGCACAAAAATGCTTCAGCAATATTTTACAATGTCCTTCAAGCAAGCCAGCGGAATTAGATAGAATCCACAGAACCCTAATCCCTCGCTCTGAGGATCCTACTTGACCGTGGGATGTGATTTCTAGGATCCACTTCTATAAAGAGAAAGAGGAGATATTGAAATCACTCAAAGAAAAAGGCCCCATTAAACATAAAAGCGACACACTTATTGTCCTTCCTGACCTAGCTAGAAGGACCCTCCAGGTACGCATAGTCCTCCGTCCACTACTGACGGCCCTAAAAGAGAGAGCGTTCCCTTATCTTTGGTGGTTACTCTTTCGAGCCAATTGCTAGACGAGAGGGCTAATCAGCAGTCTTTAACAGTTTGGGAGATTTTCCTAAGTTTCTAGCCACATCTGGCCATGATCTTTCTTCCAGATTGGAGGAGACAATCTGCCCTCCCCTCCAATGCCGCCTAGAGAGCGAGCGGTGGCAACCTACTAGGTCCACCACAAAACGGAATACTGGAGGAACTCAATCAAATTTCTTAATACTCCTAGGACATGGTCCTTGAGAGAAAATATATATGCTGGTTTTCAGTTAAGTTAGCTGTAGAGGGACTTACATAATTGTAGTTAAAAAAGAAAAATGTCCGCATAATTAACAATCATGGTACTAAAGTTTCTACTTGCCAAATGTTTGTATTTTCACTGTTATATAGCATTGTTTGCTGCCAATTAAATTCTTGGTGCGTTGGCTTCCCTCTGGGTCTACAGGTATCGTAGTGCTCTGATCTTTTTGTTATCTTCAAAGCAATGGCTGGAACTTGGGGTGAAGCACTGCACCAGAATCCCACATCTCATTTATTTTACAAGCAGGAGTATTTTACAATATGGAGTGCTGTAATGACAAGAGTCATTTGCTAGTTTTGAAACAAGATTACAGCTTTGTAACTTACTGCTTCAGGCCCATTTACATGAGGCAATTGTCATTTGAATGAACAAATTAACAACTTCTTTGCTTTCAAATGCTGAGCATTTACACGTAAAGATAACCATCTGAAATCCTTTCTATTTCCCTCATTAGCTAAAGTAAACATTGCATATGTTGTTTGCTTAGGTGGGCGTGTGTTTATGTGAGGTTATCTCCGGCAGGGAGGTTTTTAATTAGTGCTAAGAAAAGCCACTGTCTTCTACCACAAGAGTAAACAAGTAGTCATTGTGTTTAGCATGGCAAACAATCACCCCTCAAGTCCTTTGAAAGACTAAACGATTGAACAAATATCATTGAAAACCAAATGAAAAGCGAACCAACTATTTTTATAGGCTGAAACTCAGCGATAAACGACAAGTAAACGAATAGTGCATGGTGGCTGCACATTTACATGTAAGGATTATCGCTGACTTTCGCTCGTTTGAACATATTTTGAGCAATAATCGTTGCATGTAAATGGACCTTTACTCAGTCATTTCAATTATTTTGGTTTAATGACTGCCTCTTTACCAACTCTTACTTCTCTTTTAGGCCGCATGCAGACGGGCGGGTTGGACCCGGCTGCAAGGATTCTCGCCACGGGACCCGACCCGATCGCCTGCAGAGAGCAGCGCGTACTCACCTGCGCCCGCGGCTCCGGCTGCTTGATGTGCCGGCTTGCCGGGCAGCCGACGCATGCGCAAACCGGAGCCGGCGGCCGGACACTAACGTCTCTGTGCAGGGGTCTGCGAGCCCCGCAGAGAAATAGAGCATGCTGCAGTTTATTTGCCGCGCGAGCTTTCGCGCAGACAATCCGCAGCCGTCTGCCTAGGATTGCGTTTGCTAACACAATCCTATGGCAGCTTCCAAGGGCGGAAATTCAGCGGGAAATCCTGCCGCGGAATTTCTGCCCCTCTGCAGGCGGCCTTACTCCTTCTCTTTCCTCTCTGCACACCTCTCTTCCTGGTGTCCCTTCTAGTGTGGCCTGAGTATTCTACAGTTCACTCTCTAGACAAGCTACTATAGCGTCTCTAATATTTTGCACATTTAACGCCAGAGGGCTTAATAAACCCGAAAAACTAAATCAAATTTTCTATAGATTTCACAAAAAGAAAATTATGTTAGTCATGCTTCAAGAAACACATTTTGTGGCCTTTGGAGTTTCTTGCTGTAACAACAAATATTATGCCATGTGGCATCATGCCCCAAATCCCAGTCGCACAGCCTGTGGAGTCTCAAAAGCATCCCACAAATCCTTTAGTCCTACAATTATAACCTCCCAAGTTGATAGTAAGCGTAGATACAATTTTCTGAAACTTGCGATTTCAGGTTCTGTGTACACAATTGCTAACCTCTATTTCCTAAACTAGGAGCAGGCCTCCTTTTGGTCTAGAGTTCTCTGGAGACTCTGAAAATTTGCTGAAGGTTCTAGTATCATATTTGACGGTGACTTTAATCTAGCTTTTGACGCTTCTATGGACACATCTATAGGTTGATCATCGGTTTCCCACTTGGCGATGCGTAGAGTGAAGAGAGACCGGGTAAGTCTACAATTGATAGACCTTTGGTGGTTTTTACACCCTAACACTAAGGACTTTAATTTCCACTCACTAACACATAATTCCTATAGCAGATTAGATTATCCTTTTATTTTACATGACCTCTTAGATGGAACTGTTCTTTAGATAATTTCACTTGTTATTAGTATTATTTATAGTACCAGTGTTTCTGATGGCGCAATGCGCCACTTATAATATAATATAGTGAACGACATCACATGTAACTTACTGAAGGACCTGTGATGACGGTTGGAGTTAATCAAAATATTGAAGGACCTGTGATGATGTCACGGTCATGTGATCAAGGGCGGAGCATGTAACTCACTTACTCAATGAAGGACCTGTGATGACATCACCGTCATGTGATCAGAGGCGGAGCGTGTAACTCACTCACAGACAAGTGGTCATTAGTACTTTGATAGTAAATGACATCACATGTAACTCGCTGAAAGACCTGTGATAACGGTTGGAGTTAGTCAAAATATTGAAGGACTTGTGATGATGTCACCATCATGTGATCAGGGGTGGAGCTCAGAGCTCCGGTGATTCAGCTGCTCGTGGAGGTGAAATCGTGGCTAGGATGAAGGACCCGTGATGACGTCGCCGTCATCTGAACAGGGGCGGAGCATGTAACTCACTCACTCAATGAAGGACCTGTGATGACATCACCGCCAGGAGATTAGGGGGTAAGCATGTAACTCACTCACTCATGGACTAGTGGTTGTTAGTACTTTGATATGGTCCGATCACGCCCGGTATATGGGATCCTTGGTGACAACAGTCAAAGACATAAAAGCCTTTGTTGGCGCCTTAAAGATAACCTATTGAAAGAAGAAGCCTGCATGTCTGAAATTAAATCTGCAATTAACAACTTTATAATGGATCGCCAATCAAACCCCACAACAGCTCCCATTCAGTCGGAAGTCTTAAAATATGCTTTAAGAGGGACAATTTAGATTAAAAAAAGATAGGTCTCATAAGCTTTCTCCATTCTTACAAATACTGAGGATTCGGGAGGCGGCCAACAGATCACATTTTTCAGATATCCTGGCAGCAGAGATATCGTCTCTCTGCTCTGAGATTTTATTACTCTTAGGGTGAACACCCACTGGCGATCCGTTACCCTTGTGATGCGAGAGTGAGTAAAATCATATGATAATGAAACCAATGATTTTCAATGGTTTCATTCTCATTAGCGATGTTTTCACCTTAACCTCACATCGCAAAGAAGAATCTGGCATATCGCCCATTGTTTACAAAGGGGCCAGCGGCAGCAGCGCTAGCCCCATTGAAAACATAGGGAGAACATTTTGCTCCCCTGACACAGCTGTGACAGCTATGGCAGGGGATTCCTTCATCCCCGTGCTCAGCCAATCAGAGGCAGCACTGAGCTGTCATTTAAAGACGGCTGGGCACTGCCTCTGATTCACCACAGCGCTCAGCCAATCAGAAGCAGAGCTTTCTGGAGGTGGGGATTTTTCAATTCCTGGCCTCCAGAACAGAGAAGACGACTGCCGGGGCCAGCTACCCATGATTTTCAGGGAAGGCGAAGGCCTTATATTTCAGCAGTGCTGACCCCATTGAAAGAAATAGGATAGCATCACAGACTTCCGCCACAGCTGTGACAGCTTAGGCAGAGGATTGGACCGTGGGTATGAAAAGTCCCCTGCCATAGCTGTCACAGCTGTGTCACGGCTCAGACAGAATAGCGGATAATCGCGCGTTTTCTCCACGCAGAAAAAAACGTACTGCGTGCGCGGCAAAACATCCGCACCTACAAAAGATAGTACATATGGGTGGCAATGGACGTGGTCGCGCGGATCTTTTTCCGACGCAGCGCGTTTAATTTCTGCGTGGAAAAACGTGTGAACATTTGCTCGTCTAACCAAGCCCTCAGGGGAGCGCTGCCGCCACTGGCCCAGTTGAGAACAATTGGCAGTATCGCAGATTCTTCTTTGCGATGCGAGGTTACAGTGAAAACATTGCAAATGAGAATGAAAGCATTGAAAATCATTGGTTTCATTATCATGCATTTTCACTCACTCTCACATCGCAACGATAACGGATTGCTGGGGTTTGAACACAGCTGCGCAGCTGTGTCCTGCGTACCCAGAGCGGAGCGCACAGCTGAATAACAGCCGGCGCTCCGAGCCGAGAAAAGCTGGATGCAGAAGACAAGCGGCCCCGCTTGTCTTCTGTATACCCCACTTAGAGCACAAAGTGATCGCTCAACGTTTGAGCGATCACCTTGCCCTGTAAATGCACACAACGATTATCGCTCAAAAGTCACTCATAAGACATCTTTTGAGTGATAGTCATTTTGTCTAAACCAGGCATTACAGATAAACTAAGAGCTAGATACTATGAATATGGGGATGTGTGGTAGGTGCTTGGCTAAAGCACTACATCCTGGCTCTTCCTAATCTCAGATTTTTTCTATCAATTCTCCCACTAAGGGCCTGGTATATGCACCTCGGGAGATCCCTGAGGAGTTTCGCTCCTATTGTGCTAAACTGTATAATATCTCACAAACCCACAGCTCTTCAGCAAAGTTACAGAAAGATACTGCACAATACTTGCAGCTTAATTTTCTTACATAGAGAACATCAGGTCCTGGAAGGACAAAATTGCTGCGGGACATCGTGAAGGACGGAGGTGAGCATTTTGACCTCCCCTCATGGATCCAATCCATAAGGGGAGGTAAAACTTTAACTTTATTAAACTTTTTTTAAACTTTTCCATGACCGCCATTATCCTTTGGACCAGATCATCACGGGATATCGCGGAGGTCGATGGTGAGTAGTTTCAGCGACCCTCATGGATGAGATCCTTGAGGGGAGCTAAAACTCACTTTTTTCACTTTTTATTTACTTTTTCATGTAATCAGCGCTATTCATTGGATAACACCGATCGCATGACCGGGGATTGGATATCCCGGCCCCCCATGACAGTTTCAGCTTGTCGGCTACCTTTAATCCTCAAGTGAAGCATGTTTTTATGTCCCTGACGATTAAAGTACACTTAGCTAGGATGTAAAAAGGAAATGGGGCTGTCACTAAGGGGTTAAATTGCTTTCAAAAATGATTGCCACAAAATTAAAACCACACATTATGCATAAGGAACAAGTTGGCTTTGTACCAGGTCGAGAAGCCCGTGACAACACTGTTAAAACTATGTCACTGATATCCGAACTCAGAGATTAGGGTCATTGCTAAGCTATCTGATGTCCATTGATGCAAAAAATTGGGAATATTTAGAGGCAACACTTAAGAAAATAAGTCTAGGCTCAAGAATATTGGGCTGGACCATGAGTCTTTACCATGGCCCCTCTGTGGGGGTGCGGCTAAATGGACAATTATTGGCCCCCTTTCCAATTAGGAATGGGATGAGACAGGACTGTCCTCTCTCACCTTTTTTATTCATACTAGTAATTGAGTCCCTGGCTGCTGCTATTAGACATAACGCTTTGATCCAAGGAATAATCAGTGTGAATCAGAAACACAATCTCTCTCTCTTTGCAGATGATCTTTTGATTTATGTTCACAGTCCTAGAATAGGACTTCTAGTTATCCTACAGGACCTCACTAGATATGGTAGGCTTAGCAATTTTAAAGTAAACACTCATAAATCTGAAATTTTGAATGTTACCATTCCTCGAATGAAATTAAACATCTCCAGGAGCTATTGCCTTCTCATTGGAAAGAAGTTTTAATTAAATACTTAGGGATTTAGCTTCCTGCCGACCCAGATCAAACCTTAGAACTAAATTATAAACCAATTCTCCAGATTCTTGAATTAGAACTCCTGACATGAACTCCAATTGTCCTGGTTTGGTAGATTAATGCATTAAAAATGGATTCAGAAAACTGATTATTAGATTTGTGTGGAAAACATCCTTACTACGCCTCAGTTACTAGACATTGACAAGACCTAAAATTTAGGGAGAAATGGGCCTGCCAAACCTCGACTTTCATAATAAAGCCACCATCTGTAAAATTGCGTTTTAGACTTTTCCCACCATACCACATCTAAATTGTGGATAATTATAGAACAGGCCGCCAAGCCCCTCCAGGTTCAAGGAGCATTCTGGATTCTTCATAAGGTGGACTGTGAGAAAATGGGAGCTTTGGCCCTCATACTAACCTTATTAGGTGTTTGGAGGAAAATGGCTAGGCAGGGTGGACTGATAACTTCGCCTGGCTGCCTAACTCCTTTGGTGGGGAATCCTCAGTTCTCATTTACACTGACACACACTCATTTACTATTTCTTCTGATGGTACAATACCCCAGAGTTATAGATGTGATGGGATCACTGGGTCTAAGGGAACTGTCTGATTTAGGGAGAAAATTTGGTATTCCAGTGGGTTCTTGGTTACAATATTTTTAATTATGAAGTTACATTAGTACCCTTACTCCCTTTCCTTACCTGGCAGTAGAATCACTCCCTTTGAAAAAATATGTCTATCATTACCCCCACCCCCCACCCCACACACTCCCTCCCCCCTACATGTGGTTTCCTCAGTATATGGTTTATTGCTGAGTGGGTTGATGAAGGGGCCTGACCCTAGTTGGATTTGGGCTTCGGAGGGTGCCTTGGGTAGGTCATTCTCTAAGGAACTCTGGATTAAATCATTTATATGTACACATAAACTGTCAATATCCAATAGACTTCAGGAACTTAACTACAAAATAATATCATAATGGTATGGGACCCCTGCTAAAATTCATAAAAGAAATCCATTAATACCAAATACCTGTTGGAGATGCTGTTCAGCAGTGGGATCAATATTGTACATTTGGTGGGAATGCCCACTTATATCTTCTCTTTGGCAAGATGTTTTTAGTCTATACAAACAACTAGGTAGATCCCCAATTGCACTTTTATTCATGTACCCAGACTCTATCTCCAAATTATAAAAAAAAGTCTACTATGACAGGAATGCGTCAAGTCATCCCTCCGTATTGGAAACAAAACATTGGTATCCCGAGAATAATGTGGGTGAAAGCCCTAGATCGTCGGAGATACATGGAAGAACTCAGAGGCTCAGACCTGGACGAGGAGTTGAAGGGATTTCTCTCTACCTGGTCGGGGTGGATAGACTTCAGAAGCTCGTCCTCTTTCTCTAACTGGTTATGAATTGGCTCAAGTTTATAGAACTTACTGGATGGGTATGGTTTATGGGTCACTTCTGATGGGTACACCATAATCTTTTTCTTTTCTTCTGCTTTTTCTTTAATTTATTCCTCTACTTTTATTCTTTCTTATTCCTCTTTCTCTATGCACTCATTTCTCCAAGTTCCAGTGTTATATGGTTGTTTTATGATGTCATTAAGTACCACCTAAAATTAATGGAATCCAAAACGCATGGATTCATTTACAGATTTTCGCCATGTAATTCTTGCACATATTCTGGCACATGGGTGTCAGCCTTCTTTGACAGTTGATTCCCACTGGCAACAGCTGTGATTAGAGATGACTCAGATGGCGAATGTTAATCAATTAAATGCTGCTGTCAATTCTGACAATGGCATTTAAATATAACGATTAATATGAAGATATGCCAAATGGGCTCCTCCCCCCCCCCCCCCCCCCCCCGTGATGAGATTGTGTGGTGCTGTCTGGGTGTTACGGGAGCCAGGGGCTTTCTGAAGGCCCCCAGAGCTGCCATGAATGATTGTCTATTAAGACGTGCCTGTGGCAAATCTTAGCAGGATGGCTGTCAGAATACAGTATAATGCATTGCATTATATTGTATGAGTGATCAAACAAACAACTGCAAGTTCAGGAAAAAAGTATAATTAGGTAAACTAAGTTTTTCTTAATCATTGGTAAAAGTTAAAAAAAGTTAAAAAATTTTTTTCCAGTCACTGCACCAAATAAAAAAATATAAAAATGGTTATCGCTGCATCCATAAAAGTCCAATTTATTAAAATATCACATTACTGATCCCACAGGAACGCTGTCAGAAAGAAAAAATGCAATGCCAAAATTGCACTTTTTTGTCTCCAAGAAACAAAAGAAAAGAAAGAAAAAGCTATTAAAAAGTCGTATGTACTGTAAAATTGTACTAATAAAGGCTACAGCTCTCTCTACAAAAAAGGAGCCCTCATACAACCCCATAGACAAAGAAATAAAAAAAGTTATCAAGGGTCAAAAATGAAGACAGTTGTTTTTTTATGTATTTTATTAAGTGTAGTGGCCCAGCGGGTCCTACAGAACAATCACGCACACTTGTCCTGTCTCACCTGTCTGCATGCCGGCCATGGATACAGAAGGCGCCGTCTGTGGGAGAGACCCTGTGTCTTCCCTTCTGCTTTAAGCATAGAGCTCAACTCTGATGTCAGCTGGTCTCCCAGGTTTAATCTCACTGGTGCAGAGCCAGAGGTCAAGGAAGTAACTTCACAAGTCCCTATGCAAGAAGGAGTCCAGAAAGTGCGGGAAGGAAAGAGAGGTTATAAAAGAGAGTGACAGAGAACAGTTAATCAGACTCAGCCATGTGTGTGTAAAGGAGAGGTTGCAGCTCCGTTGTCGGAGAGGATGAGCCCATTTCATCATGTTTTTACTCGTGGTAGAGTGAGGTGCAAAACCCGCTTCCTTGGCATCCCGCAGCAGAGAAGATGAAGATCCTTTCTGAGGTCCATCTTCCCCAAACAGTGAGTTATATAGCTTCCCCATGATATTAAAGCCAGGATTAACATTACAGCCACTTGTCCCTCTGCTTCAGCAATTCTTCATCCCAAGTCACAGCAGTTATTCACCTAAATTCACTAGGGGGAAAATTGTCTAGTTAATCAATCTCCAAGAAAAAGAAATGAGAGAGTGTTGAAGTTAGAGTACCTTCAATTTGTTAGCACTGTATCTTCGTGTTATACTCAAATTGCCTGCTTAGTGCTGCATCTCTGTGTACCTGTTACAACCACGTTTGCAAGGAACTGTGAATTTAACGTGTTATTGCGAATTTCAACGTTAGTAAATCTGCGCACTTTCAGATTGCTAAATATTGCTGGACTTGACGTTGTTATTTCTGCGGCATACCACTCTGAGGGTCCAGATAGAGTGCTGGCGTCAAGTGACAAAGAGTAGGCCTCCAGCCATATGTACAGTAAGTTCATTGGGGCGTTACATTGCGTAGTACTACATAAAAAAAACAGGCAGAGTGTTAGGGCAGCAGAATGCAGTCCTAAGCTCTCACTCACGACCTGAAGGTTGTGGGTTCAATCCCCACTTGGTTCAGGTAGCCAGTTCAAGGTTGACTCAGCCTTCCATCCTTCTGAGGTCGGTAAAATGAGTATCGAGCTTGCTGCAGAGGTAATAAACAAAAAATTACCTGAAAGCACTGCAGAATAAGTTGGCACTAAACAAATAACAAGTCCCTTCCCCCCTATATAAATTTGCTATCACTATAATTGTACTGTTGCACAATTGCATTCTTTTTCCATTTTGCTCCACTTAGAAATGTGAAAGTTTTCCAATACATTATATGGTACATTAAATGGCACCATTAAAAAATACAACACGTCCCGAGAGGAGGTTAAAAAGGCAGTTCTTCGGTAGCCGCAGTATACTTTATACTGTACTGCCTTTTGGCTGCTGCAGGCCATACAAAGCATGAGAGTGTTATATATCAATCAATTGGTAACAGGAAACTAACATTTTCTCTTCAAAAAGAGGTTCTGCAGCAACTGTGATGCATTATAAGGAATAATGCATTTGCTAGTATAACAGATGAAGAATAGTAGGAGACACCTGGCAGCTCCTGTATGGGGATAGTAGGAGACACGTGGATGTAGAGGGGATGCATTATACTCAGTAAGGGCAATTCTGTCCTGTAATCAGTTAACAGGAAATGCTCTGAAATTAAATCTCTCTCCGCATCTCACTCAAACTCTGTTCCTCTTCTTGGTTTCTGTATATCACTGCTCCTCCTTCAGCTGTCTTATTTCCTCCAACTTCTTGGCATCTCTTTTTTTTCCAGATATCCAGATTCTCATCTAACCACCCACATTACTTTTTGCCTCTACAGTCACTTTTACTGCTCCTAGTCCAACACCCCTGCACTTTGTATGTATCTCCGGTATCTAAAGCGCCCCCACCCTATCTCAAAAAACAAACAGCTGTTAAGTGGAAGTCCTTTTTATGGGCATGTCTGTAACTGTACGCCCACGGCTGTTGACAAGCAGCCAAAACAAATGAGCTGTTCCAGTGCACAGTCGGTGTCTTCTTAAAGTACCCACCAGTAGTGAGTCGGTGTCTTCTTAAAGTACCCACCAGTAGTGTAATAAGGCTCAACTACATCTGTCCACATGGTGCTAGTGTCTTATTTACTGTCTGTGTAATATATGATAATTCTGATAATCTACCAGTCATCGGATTATGTAGGTACACAGATTTATAGTACTGTGCAAAAGTTTTAGGCAGGTGTAAAAAAATAAAATGGGTGTCCGATGACTCCGAATTCATTCTGCAAGCAGGACAACGACACCCAACATCCAGCCAATGTCATGAACAACTATCTTCAGAGTAAAGAAGAACGAGAAGACCTGGAAGTGATGATATGGCTCCCCCCCACAGAACCCTAATCTCATCATCAAGTCAGTCTGGGATTACATGGAGAGACAGAAGGATTTGAGCAAGCTGTCATCTACAGAAGTCCTGTGCTAAGTTCCTTCAAAAACTGTGTGCAAGTGTACCTAGAAGAACTGATGCTATTCTGAAGGCTGATGCTATTCCGTACCTGAATTAAAGCCTGCGGATTTGACTTGCGGATCTGTGGGTGCGGAAATCAAATCACAGTATGCTCCATTTCAGTGCGGTTCCCGCACGGACGGCTTCCATGGAGGTCAATGGAAACTGTCCCATCGACGGCCTGTTCTCAGTGTCAGCATTCCCAGGAAAGCAGGAGTTTAGAAAAAAAGTACTGAACATGTACGCCGACACTTTCGTACACATCCGCAGTACAGAAAAAAAAGAGGACCCGGACAGGTGAGCAGGATCCTTGGCCATGGGCAGGGTCGGATTGCGCTGCGGGCTCCGACCCACCCGTGGGGCCTAAAACTTCTATTTTTGAAAGCATTCTTACTTTGCAGCATTATTTCCAAACCTGCCTAAAACATCAAACAGTACCGTATACATTTCTATTGGGAGTGTCAGACATCATCAGACTATCTTTTTCTCCTTATTATACATGGCGCAGGCCTTAAACCATGACAACAGGGTAACAAGAATGCCCGGCACTGAATTTATGCCTGACACTTTCTTACTTTGCAGCATTTTTCCCACACCTGCCTAAAATTTGTGCACAGTATTGTATATTAACTACATAAATGAAAAAAAAGTATATTTTGGAGTTATGACCCATAAAGATGTCTTGCACAAAGGGGTTAAACACCTACAGTTCCATGAAGCAAGATTTAACCACCGCACCCTATTTCCATTTTGCATTTATATTCGCTAATCTGTTAGTCAAAATGGGCAGGGGTAAAACCACAATACACAGCAATGACACGAGTCAACTGATGGCGGGTGGGGTGCTGACCCTATTACCCTCTTTATGCCCCTTGTTCTCAATGTCCAGAGACCTTCTGCTTCATAGGCTAACATTTCTCAAAAAAAATTCTAGAATACATTGGAACTAATATTACTGAAAGGAGACTAAACAATTAGGAGCAGAATTACCCTGAATGGCCACTTTATTAGAACCCTCGGCCCTTTCACAATTGGAGCTTCCCTGTATATAAATTACAGCAGTGACCTCGGAGCATAAAATCATGTCACAATTCAGTTTTCTTTGGATCAATTTCAGTGTGAATCCACTAGATAAGGAAATTCAGCGATCTGAGTGACTTCCAACAGTCTGGTCATCGGTGCTAGACTACCTGAAGTCAAGATTTCACTGCCAACCACGTGGAGTTTTCTTATGCAGCAGTGTACAGAGTATATAGCGAATGGTGTAATTGAGAAAAACATCCAGCAAAAGGGGATCCTGTGGATATAAACAAATCTTCACCAAAAGGGGTCAGAGGAGGATGTCAAGAATCGTTCTGATGAACAGATGCTGCACAGTCAAGAAAGGCCCACATTGGGCTGAAACGTGGCATTGCATTTCTATGGCATTTCTTATGGAGATTTAAATAAAGGAAGCACCTTATGGTACTATACATTTTTTGAAGAATCCCTGGTGTGCTGCTCCTTCATCCGTTTTTTGGGTTCTATTCTCTGTCTTTAGCACAAGCAAATTTTGCATGCACAAACATGGTTGTGTGAAGAAGCCCTTAATCTGCCGCTGTGGATTTCCACTCCATAACCCACATGGATACACGCGGATTTTGAGGGAAGAATTAGCTGTACTTTTACAGCTGTAACAAAAAACAATTGACAATCGCATAAAAAAAACCGCAGCGATATCGCGTGAAAAAAACGCGCAAGAAAAACGCAAGTGTGCAGGAGCCCTAAAACACACCATGTACTCTGTAGGATCCAGTTCTCATTGCATCACAGAAGCAGCACACAGATCCTTTTGAGTTTGAAAAAAAAAAAAAAAGTTCAAAAAGTTGTTCGTTCCACAAGTAGCAAAGTGTTAACCACTAGGGGTGCAGCGGGCCTATAGAGCCATTGGTTAGTTGTCTCCTTTTCTTGGAAGCTTAGCCTTTGCTGGGAAATTCCATGAGGCTGTGGGCCAATCAGCGAGCAGAATAAGGTCACAGACTTGAGCGGGGAGGGCAGGGGAGAGTGAGATCACTACAGATGAGAGTTGGAGGAGGGAACAAGACTGTGAAGCTGTAGATGTGACTGTGGGAGGAGAGGTGGAAGAAAAAACTCTGACAGTATCCAGACGTCTAAAGCGGGTGGGAGGGAGAAGAATATAGATTGGAAGCATGTAAAGAGTGTTAAAGAGTCCCTGAAAGGAGCTAGTGTTAAGTTCAAGGAGAGAAAAGACAAAAAGGAGCAAAAAACAGAAGCTGGTAAGTGCGGGAAGTGTATTGCTAAGGGGAGTGACTGCAGGTCTGAAGCCCGGGCATGAGAGTCGGGCACGCCAACCACAATAAGACACTGTACAGGCTAGGTATATGTGATTGTACAATCAGTAGCGGGTGTGCACTTGTGTGTGAAAAGAGTCCATTTTCAACCTTATGCATGTGGAGTTTATCCAAGGTGTGATGCTAAAATTACAGAGCAGGTAAAGCGTGAACCCTACAAGTGCATTGATGCATCGATGCGCCGTCTTAGGAGCGTGACCCCACCGCTACCTGTGCATTTATGTAACTTGCTTGTTCGTACCTGATCATACATACCATGCTCATGTCTTGTGTTTGCATTAAAGCCTGATGGCCTACGTGATGAGGGGCCTTCTCGTTTGTACGACTGTTTTCATTTGAGATTTTTCGCATTATACACCATTACCCTGCAGTCTTTCTATGTGCATACGTGCGACGCTGGGACTGCAAAGGAAATAGTGTCTGAGGGCAAAAGTTATCATAATGCATATTTATGGCTGTTAATATCAGCAACTTTGGGCCACGGCAGAATGTATCATCACAGGGGATTGGTATTCCAGTGACACAAATTGGTGTTACAGAAGTAGCAAAATTGAACTTGACATTTAGCAGACAACATGTTTTTGCCTTTTCAATAGCAATTTAATGGCTTTTGTTATGTTAATGTAACTTGTGGCAGCGTTGGGTTACATTTTGCTACATTTAATGATATGAATATAAAATGTATATTTAATGAATGCAATGGGCATACTATACAGGCTAAAAGATTACCACAAGCCTTAAAAATCCATCCATTCAGCCATTTATTAGGGATGTCTGTTTCCTTGAAAGCTGAGCAACAACCAATCCAGCCCCCGGCTCTTGTAGATATGAACTCATTGTCAATACAAATTCCGCACCTAGAAGGTGTTGTTATTTTGCTGCAAAATTAGGCATGCAGTTCCATCTCAGGCAGATCTGTAAATGATGAGTTGTGGTGATTAGATGAACGGTCTTGCCTGAGGCCCTAAAAGTGGTTCCCCCCTTGGCCCATAAAAGGCTCTCGGAGGCTCCTTGTGTGTAGTGACTTCTTATTCCGCTTGTGTAGAGATTGTTGGCCACTAGACGCCTCTACGGCGCAGAGAAGAGAATTCATCCCGTTACCAGAGTCTGAGAGGGGCGCATTATTGGGATGTGAGAAGCTGGATGAGCGGCTCCAACTGTTTTGCTGTCCGCCATTCAGAGACAGGTGGCGCCATCGTTACAGGCCTCTGTGTCTGTTGGAAGCATTTCCAGGTGCTTGGCTGAAGGACATTTGGTTTTACAGCACCCATTACTTGTACTACCTTTGAACCCACTGTCACCTCTGTTTGCAGTGGTGTCATAAATGAGGAAATTGCACTGCTTCGGAGTAAAACCAGGTTGTCTTCATCGACAAATCTAGGTTTAGTTTGGGCACTGACAACGGCCATGTTCATGTCTGGAGACCTTGGAATGAGCGCCCCAATCCTGCCTTTGCTGTAGAACTGTACACTGCCCCCTGCTGGTGTGATGGTCTGGGGGGGCCATCGCATACAACAGTCGGTCACTCCTAGTAGTGGTATGAGGGACAATGACAGCTCAGCGATATGTTCAGGACATCCTGCAGCCACATGTGTTCCTCTCATGGCGGCTTCCAAGAGGCTTCCAGCAGGATAATGCACAAACAAGGGGGTCACAGGAGCCCCCACAACATTGTCACACTTCCATGGCTGCCTGGTCATCAGATTTACCACCAAGAGAACATACAGGGGATCATCTGGGACGCCAACTTCGACAACCAATGAGTTTGCATGATATAGAGGCCCAGTTACAACAAATGTGGACCAATATGCCGCAGGATACCATACGGAACTTGTTTGCCTCCATGCCCGTCTGTATCACATCTTGTATCCAAGCTAGAGGCAGTACAACAGGATACTAGAGCCTCCATGCCCGCCCGTATCACACCTTATACCCAAGCTAGAGGTGGCACCATGTGGTACTAGAGCCTCCATGCCCGGCCGTATCACATCTTGTACCCAAGCTAGAGGCGGTGCAGTGTGTATAGTGATTTGGATTACAAGGGCTGTATTTCAGCAAATATGCTATTTCGGAGTCCAGGAAAGGTAGATGACAATTTTATGGAGCTTTACTGACCACCAAAACTGTATGTGACACCTTAGTGCTCATTTAATATATAGAGGCCTCTTGTAAACTCCATCTGCTAAAGCATAGCTAAACTCTCGGATACACACCACTGAGCTTATTGCAGGTGACTTCACCGAACCGATGAGCTGTTACATTTACTTACATTTGCTTCCTCTTGCTGGTTGATTTGTTATGTTCACACAAGGCAGTAATTCTGTAACTGTTCCATTAAACGCTATGAAGTTTCTAAAATTCCATGCCCACCCGCTGATGTATGGGACTGGCAGTCTATGCAGAAACCTGCAGAATACGAAGAGGGCCTCAGGCTGCATTCAGACGGGTGTGTGCGATATCGGTCCGAAAAACGTGGGACTGATATCACACATTCAATCCTGCTATTTTTGTCGCAAGTGCAATGCACTTTGCAAGAAAACCGCATCGCATCCCTGCAATATGCGATTTTCACACACATTTTTCAAGCACGTGAAAATGGCATGTTGTTTCAATAGGAAAAATTGCATAACCCTCACAAAAAAACTCCATCTACCTGCGAGTGCGATGTGATTTTTTTTGTTCCTGCCATAGGTAATAATGGGCAATTCAGACACAAAATTGTTCAAAAATAAGACAGAGGAAATGTTCCATCTTGGGGCTATGACTCCGAGAGAAAAATCGCTCATGCGAATAAACACATTTAAAGCAATGTGTTCTTTGCACACCCAATATCTGACAATATCGCAATCAGTCAGATATGATGCATGATTCACACCCATGTGAATAGACCCTCACTTAGCTGAAAGTCTCTTCATTAGTGAGTGTGGATAGATCAGCATTTATCCCGTAGCACCTCTGCTTGTTTAATGAAATCCCGACCATTATGGAATTATTAGCCTCGCCACTTCCTTGTTTACATACCTCTAAACCAGCACGCTATCAACAAACGGACAGTAGCTACTGCTATACCAGTACATGCAGAACTGACCTGAGCCTGTCAGTTTATGCTGTGGATTTTCTCTGCAATGGATATGGTGACTTCCACGGCAAATCGGTAACAAATCTGAATGTAAAATGTGGAAAATGTAGTTTAAAATCTGCTAGAAAGCTAGCTAGGGAGCCACATGTTGCAGACCTCTGTGCCTCTGTGCATGCTGGGAGTTGTAGTTGTCAAACTCCTAAAGAGCCTTGAATTGCAAGCTACTGCTCGAGAATTAGACCAAGCTCAGTAAGTGACATATTAGGGTGTATTTATACACCAGAAAATCGTTGCAGAAATTTCTAGAACCGAAAATCAGTTCTGTTTATCTGAATTGGATTTTTATGAAGCCTCATTGGCCAAAATATTAAATATGTCGTATGTATCAGTTACATGCAACGTGGCTTTTAATGCTATGGTAGCCCAGGGTGCCGATGTGGTTCGCTTATGAGGTGCAGAGCAGCCCGCCGGACTGAAATATGGCATCATTAATAGTTTGCATGGTGCACTACACGTACTCTTAGCATCAAAACGCTAATGCAAAATACGGATCAGATCTGCAATGTGTGCACGAGGCTAAGAGAACACATGTGCTCTACATAAGTTCACTAGTGGGGTCATTGTTGAGCTCTCTGTTAAACTGGCCATAGAATGAGGCGCAAACCAGTTGTCAGAGGGATAATCCAATTGGTTACCAATAACATTACAAACTTATACAACTGTGCACAAAGATTGCAAATTGGCCATCCGTATTGTAACAAACTTCATATTATGAATCGATTACCAGTTGAAAAATCCAACATGGCAGTCAGTCTGTTTGGCAAAGAATGGACCAATAAACAACTATCAGGAATCGCCTCTTTACGTTTAAACAGTCTTCAAGCCAACGATTATTGGGCAGTGATGTCATTACATAGCAATGGCTCCTAGTGAGCGGGAGCGCTGAGCAACGAGGCCTCACAAAACTTTTGCTTTGAGAAACAATTACAGTTACTGATTGTGTTGCTGAAAACGATGATTTTATCGTGCGATGAGTCATGTGGCTTGAGAATAAACAATAGTTTTACCACTGAACTATTTGAGAATTCAAATTGTAAAATGATCATTATGAGCCTTCGTTGTAACGATATTGGCCAGTGTAATGAACCAGAGAAGCAATCAAACTTCTATGTTTTGGCCAGTCATCTCTATGGCTAACTGAACAGTTAAGCTACCATCACACGGGTAGGACCCACTGCGGAATTGTAATGGAAATTCTGCATTATTTACCTACAAGCCATTTGATGTGGATTTAAAACATTTCCTTTACACGGTTCGGGTATTTTCCGCAAAGAATCCGCAGCGTTTATTTAAAAATTCTGTGAATTTTTATTTTGTAGCATTTATGTTGTGGAAACGCTCTGCGGAATTCCCACATACAAGGCTTGCAGCATAAACGATGGATGATGAGCAGATCGCTGATCGCTCAGTGCAAATAGCAGCCTTTCAGTATTGAATGGCCGCTATGTTAAGTCAATGGAGAAGGGCGGGGGGAGCAAGGAGTAAAATCTCCTGCAGCCTCCCCACTGTAAGTCAGTGATACTAGCTCCTGTGCAGGTGCAGGGGAGCTAGTATGTGCGGGGACAAGTGTTGGGCATCATTTGCCCGACACTCGTGTCATCTAAATGGGCCTTACATACACATCCTACAACACTCACTCCTTAAATCTACAAGATCTTAATCAGTAATTGTGATAGGCAGTTGCAGCAAAAAATATCCTATATGCTATACAGTGACTTTCAGAAGAGTCTTCATAAATGATATCCATTGGAGAACATAAGGAACAGGACGGATAAATCTAGCATCACTGGATATAGTCACCCATCAGATACCAGACTGCAGATTTCACTTCTCTATGGCATGTTGATAAATAAAAGCAACAAGGAAAATTGAATATCCACATACAGTATGAACTGTATAATAAATACATTACATAGTCAGATATATAACGCTATATACACACACACAATAATGGGAGTAATCGAAGTGCATAAAATTAAATTAAATTTTAAATGAAAGGTGTGGGCGGCCAAACATGATGGAGTTTTATCTTCTGGAGTCCTGTTACGGGCACCTACCACAAACAGTAGTTATGAGATAAGAACATTCCACAAAAGATTACAAAATACTCTGCACTACAATACTTGATTTGAAAAGTTCTATAAGGAGGTGCGGGGAAGGAGAAAGCCGCGAACACGAGCAGCAGGGAACACAAGAAATCCAAAAGTTGCAAAAATCTTCCAGCAAATACATAAAACAACTTTAATTCCATCTTGATAAAGGCACAGCTGGTACAGGAGTACAAGATAAAGGGGTTCCTGTTTTTATCCTACACTCCTGTACTAGCTGTGCTTTTAATAAGATGCAATAAAAGCTAAGTTCTATGTATTTGCTGGAGTGCTGGAAGATTTTTGCAACGTTTGAAGGAGCCGCAGCGCTTGCTGTTTGTATCGTTGTTCCGTACTGCACAACATTGCAGTAACTTGTGTCCTACAGTAACATATTCTTCTTAGGCCTCATGTCCACGGCCGTACCGTTACATTGGCGGACGGATCAGACACGTGAATGTTCAGAAGAACATTTATGCCCAATTGTCGGGCTGTGTAAAACCCCCTTTAGTATATCTAGGCAAGAGCTAAGTGTAGTAATGCCAATTAGTTTTTATATCTAGACTATGGCCAGTAAAGTTGTCACTTCCTTCCCCCACTTCCGACAGGTCACATCAAGAGCATTGCTCAGTAAGTGTGACATTGAGCAAATCATAAAGCTCCTGGAGTAAAGTTAAAATAAGATAATCATGCATAAGGTGTAAATTGCAATTTATGGATGTTACCCCTCTGCAATGGCTTATTCTCCTTGGCTCCATGTACACCATTACCTATAGTGGCATTGCAGTTCATCATGCTATACGTTACTAGATCTTATGTGCTAATCTAAAGCTGGCCAAACACATGAGAAAGCTGTTACTGCGACTGAACAAGACAACTGTTTCGGATACCATAAGACAGTGGTATCAAAAGAAAACTTTGTAGGCATAGTAGTCACCCACCTCATCTTACATGGCATTGGACATGATCCCAAAAGCAATTCCTCATGATAACCTTGTGGATGGCAATGACTAACATTCTGGGGGTGGTGAAAGAGCTGGCGTGTGACAGGGTAAGTTTGATGAACTGCATAGAGGCAAGAATGTTTATCCATCCACAATCACATCACCTAGACGCCCAGACAGTCTTGATCCACTTTTTGTTTCATTTCAATGGGCCGGTTTAATTTGAGGTAGTTAAGGTATGCAATGCAAATTATATAAAGGGAAGTCTAGGAGTTACCATTGCAATCCTTTTTAATTTCTACAAGGTGTATAATTAATGCATAACCTGAAACTAAATTTAAAGAGTAACTGCACTTCTTAAAAACTTTTGCCATATCACAGCGGCGTGTCAAAAGTTTTGATCAGTGAGGGTTTGGGTGCTGAACCCCGCTGATTGCTAAAATGAGGGCGGCAGCGCTCACCCGAGTGCTGTGCTTTTTCAGCTGTCTTTGTCGGCAACTCTAGGTAGTTTTAGACTTTAGTCATAGACTTCTATAGGCATCTACGCATCCGTCTTTAGCTACTGAGAGAAGCTAACAGGCAGCGGAGACAGCCAAAGGAGCGCTGTAGCCACTTAATTTCAGTGATCAGCAGATGTCTCAGCACCCGGACCCTCACCGATCAAAACTTTTGACATGCTGTTTTGACATATCAAAAGTTTTTAAAAAGTGCGGTTACTCTTTAAAGGTTATCTTATGAGGGTTTAAATCAAGTTTTTCCCATAGATGTAGGAGTACCCAGTAGATGGAATCTGTGATCAAAATCAATGGCCACCTTTAAGTCTCTTTAAACAGCTTCCAAAGTGGCTCTGCTGTTTGCTACAAATGGTACAAATCAACTTAGAAGAACAATATTTTGGTGGCCTTAGGGTACTTTTACACGGGCTGATAGTCGCCCAAGTAAATTGTTCAAAGAGTGATTATGGGCAACTGTCGTCCTGCGTAAAATTAGACATGCTAAAATCCAACATGCCTGATTCTTCTTTCCCCTGACATCTTAGGGGAGAGTTGGGACATCCTCATACACAATACTGAGTCTGTCCGGTACCGCCAAAATCAGTAGGTTTCAGTGACGTTTAGTTAAGGCCAGCTGCACATGAATGAGTTGGATTCAGCATGAAGGAGCCCGCAGCGGAATCCGGCTGTTACTCCGGCGAGCGACCCCACGTACCTGCTTTTTCTGTAATGCGGATGACCGCGGATGTACTGCTGTCAGTCATACATAGTACAGTTTAGCTTTTCTCAAATATTTGTTTTTCCCATGCCGTCTCTCAGCAATGATGCAGGTACCTGCAGCTTATCTGCAATGTCAATTACGGATGAGCTGCATTTCGCACAGCTTCCACTGATTTCAATGGAGGCCGTCTGCACAAAAATAGAACATGCAGTGATTTTAAAGCCGCTTGTGGAAATCACAATTACTATCCGCTCATCTGAGTGGACATGCAAAACTCCTATTTATTTCAATGGGAGCGGATTACCGCGAATGGTCTGCGTGAGTGATGATTGCGGATTCTACAATTAAAATCCGGTAGTGTGAGACCAAGCCTAAGTGTATGAGCATTGATTAATTTATCATATTTGTATATTTTATTAATTCAATATCATGCTATAACTTAAGCCGTTTAATACTCAGTGCGGCACTTCAAAGGACTATTAGAATAAACTGTAGGGAAGATAGGATCTGCTTTTCATTAACAAGCCTGAATGGAGGAAAAGGCAGTTAGAGGCCTCGGCATTCTAAGTCACTTACTCATAAGAAGCATATCCGCTGTCCAAGCTGACTAATCTCCGTACCCCTGAGCCTAGAAATAAGAAGAGAGGAGGGATCCTGGATAGTGTTACATGGAGAGACTGAAAACTAGTCATCTGACCTAAGAGAAGACTGTAAATTGTATAGTATCATAGTATGCAAGGCCGAAAAAAGACATATGTCCATCCAGTTCAGCCTATTAACCCCCAATGTTGATCCAGAGAAAGGCAAAAAAGAAACCTTGTATAAAGATGCAATTACTTAGCTTCCTAAAATGTATATACTGCACAAAGCAACATATGGTTGCATACTCCAAGAATTGGCTTTATATACCCTGTTTCCCTGAAAATAAGACCTACCCTGAAAACAAGCCCTAGCATGATTTTTAAATGGTGTCCAGGCAGATATACATGTAAAAAAGAAATCTGTCTTATTTTTGGGGAAATGCGGTACTTAGTTGGTATTCATTGTTCTTCTGTTACTAAATGTAGCAGAAATCAACTGATTGGGGAATGTAGTGCGGTCGGGGAAGCTGACAGCATATTTATAAATTATATTACATGTTATCCACTCTATTGACTATGTAATACTTGGCTGCACAGGTCCGTCAGAGAGAGCGCGACACTTAGAAGAATCTGCAGGGTTAGAATACTATAGCTTCTTATTGCTGAAAATATATTGGTTTCATGAATGTGTTTTCTGTGTCGTGACAATCGGACTCAGATATTGCCACCGCGTGCTTCTCTGCCTCCTGCTTCCTGTTTATTACAGATACACTTTCCAGAATCGCAAAAAAAAAACATTTCTCAAGAAATACAGCTCTGGCCTAGAAGGTGTAGAAAGAGAGAGGGGAGGGGGGGCGGTGGTACAAGGCGTAGTCATGTGACACATCCACTAGAGTTACATCCCTTACACTACACCCATTACATTTAATAGATAGGCGACTCTGGAAGATGAAGTTTCACATTTGGAGACGCTTTAAGAGGGAACCTGGCAATAGATAATAAACCAAGGCCAGGGCTGAACAGCGATGCCATGTGTGATTTACACTCCTCAGTGTTGTCTGACATTAGCACTAAGCATGCGCAGTGAGACGATGAGGCTGAAGGTATATACACCTCCGCTTACTGCGCATGCTCCCATGGGATTTCAGCCGGTGACGTCAGTGTAAATCACACAGGAATTGGTACAATTTACAAGCCATGATTCCGTGACTGGGAACCATTGCACCTATACTGATGGCAAATGGTAATTAATTGACACAGACTGTAACCTTGAATTAAGCTTAAAATGGTTTTACACTGGCCAAATTCTAGGCCCGATGTAATGAGTGCCGATAGACGCGCACATTAAACTGCAGTTGTTTAACAGAGAACTAGCTTATAGAGATGCGCTAGTACGATCATTCATCCCCATAGGCTGCCTGTACAGCTCCCTCCTTTTATGCCTGCGGAAAAATCAACGATCGGCTGTCGAATGGGTGTTTGCCCGTTAATCGGCTGATCACTGCCCTTTGACATGATTGTTGGGCAAATGAATGTTTGGAGGAACATACCTGCCCGATAGTTGGGCCATGTAAAAGGACCTTTTAGGCCCCCTGTCCACGGCAGTGCTTTCTAATCACGCCGGCCGATGCTTCCCATAGTATTGCTATGGAAAGCGCCGACACCTGTCCACGGCAGAGAATCACTGCGATTCTCCGCTCGCAGCGGGCAATTTGAATTGCCCCGATTCTCCATGGTCAGCCTATCTATTAGATAGGGCTGACCGGCGGAGATTCGGCGGTGGCTCCTGCAGCGGAGCTTTGCCGCGGGATACCGCATCGCCGTGGACCGCCGGCCATAGTTTTCTTTAAAAATGCTAATCTGAATATTTTACAAAGGACAAGATTGGAATAGTGTTCAAAAGCCTTATTCCACCATGCGCTTGGTTCAATATCGCAACATTTAATGACAGAATATATTGCAAAAAATGTCACAACCCTGTGGAAAGATTGCCCCTTTAGCCTCAATAGCGCCCTAAAGACTTCCAGGTCAGTACAAAGTTTCTAAATTCTTGACTTTTGCCTTTTAAACCTGTCAGCAGAACGTACAGGAATGGAGATAATGGCCGTCCTAAAGCAGTCAATAGCTGCAGTCAGGTCGGCACTATAATAAGCGACAATAACAGTTAAACATTACACAAAAACAGCTCATCATGACAGTAGGAAACAGCAGGAGCAAAGCAGTTAATAATAAAAATGAACAGGATGAAGGGGTGTGGGGCAGAAAAAAAAAATTAAGAATGGCAGCCAGGAGATCTAGGTGGTCCGAGGACTACCGGGAAAAGAAGAGGGGTGCAGCTAAGGGGGGGATAGAGAGGAGGAGACAGGCGAGCATGGAAGAGGGAGGCCCTTTACTGGCAGGCTTCTGTGACCTTACGACAGAAACTGAAAGTAGTCGATATACAGTTCTTTAACTATGGTTTCAAGCACATGGATTAAGCAGCTGCCTAGTGTGTCTGTTTACATAGTCATAAAACAAATCGAGAATTGCCCAGGGCCACACCAGGCTATTAAACTAACAACACAACCAACAGGCTTTTGGTTGCTTGTGGCAACTTTGTTTATGACCCGTCCCGAAGTAAAACATGACCTTCATTATATAAGTGAAATAAAACACCTATGAAGATATTACAATTACAAGACTTTTGCAGCTTCTATAGACTAAAGTATTCATGGATCACAGATCAGGACATAATGGTATTTAAAACTGGGAGGTCGCCAAGCTGACTCCCATCATGCTGGACTATGGGGCGATTGAACGCCGGCCACAATCCCCCACATGTATATACAGAGTAGCAGTCAAGTCCTGAGGTAAAATATAACCACTACAGTTAATGTACTGTGTGATAGTATATGTCTTATTATCCACCGGGCTAATAGATGTAGCGGATTTCATAACATGAGAGCAAAATGTGCAGTTACCGTAGGGGTAAGAGCCTGTGTGTGGGTTCATACGGTGATCGGACCCTGTTACATGTAGTGAGAAGTGACTTTCTACTCGCATATCTCGTAATTCGGGACCTCTTCTGTAGGTGACACTGGGATGTTCTGTAATAACAGGTTTTAAATGTGGATTGTTGAGGAGAATGGTCCACTGTAGGAGTAAAGGTATTGTATATGTGACAAAATGCCCTCGTCCGAAGATTTTCGTGGGGAAGACTGTATAAGAATTAAGACGACGCATATCTGAACATCTTAGCTCGGTAAGAAGGAGAGCCGATACTCCCGTAGCCTGGCATATGAACAACATGCATGGTGGTAATATTGAGCTGTTAACATTTTGGGGACTCTGCCTTGTGAAACTTGGGCCATGAGGTGAGAACTTAAGATTCCAAACTGATGAGAGAAGAGGCTAAATGGATATTCAGACTAAACAGCAGGAGCCTTATTGGACTGAAGGTTTTGCCTTTCCTGCTTTCATTTAATGGGTTTAATTATGTAAATACTTGTTTCATACTCTCTATTATATTATCGTATATTAATTTCTGTTTGCACCTTTATTCTTTTCCAGCACATCTTTGACAGCCTTTAAAGAAATAGATTTGATTAGTTTCTTTAAAAAGATAAAATAATCTATATGCATACTATTGTTTTAAATGCCTCCCCCATCCTCCCTCATAACCGAGTGTTGGATCTGGTTTTATGCCCTGAGAATATATACTATACTTTTCCCAGAGTTTGGTTGTTGTACTAATACTTCTGCTAGTACTGACTTGGTGTCTATAATTGTATCTGACTAGCCTATCTCTTTATATATAGAAGTCTCTGTAACCTGGATTTTTTCTAAGTCTAGCTTTTGCTCTACGGAGCATTTCCGCTGTCCTATACCAATCCCTGACACACCTACTGCTCACTAGGATATGCTCCCATGGCGCTCCTCGATTGGGAATGACTACAATTGGATTGTGCTGTCCACTATGAATGGTAAAGTGTGATTGTTCTCAGCAAGAGAAACCAAGCAATCTTGTAGATTTGATACCTTTTAATGGCTCACAAAAATACATGATGATGTAGCAAGCTTTCAGACCTCTCAGAGTCCTTCCTCAGGCATAATGTAAAAACATATACACATGATCACATGGGAGGGCACAGACTTGGTGAACTTAGATAAATAACAGACAGGATAAAAGGGCATAGACGTTGTGATTAATAGCACCTAGATAAATACCAGGGAGGGATGAGCATAACCGTAAATAATTAGTCCAGTGACAAGGAATGTGAATGTTTATAGGTTAGCGTGCTACCTCTGCTGTAGATTTTTCATGTCTTATAATCTCCAAATAGGGAAGATTGAAAAATACCTCTACACCTATTGGATGGCAGCATTCCTTCAACTCAATGTACAGCTTTTAAACAAGTCTGCAAAACACTGGACTAATTAGGCTTTTGGTTGCCCTGTGGCAACTTTGTTAGTCTATTTGTTTACATAGTCGGCTCAGGGTATACATTGTGGTTGAATGTTCGATTGAAAACACTTATAGGAATCATAAGGTAATGTAATATTAATGGTTTGTAACATTAACACAGTCATTTTTATAGTAAAAACTGCATGTGCCTAGCTGCTAAGGGTATTCATTGTTGAAGTTGAAGGAACACGTGGTAATGTGCTTCCATCTTCTTATGGGGTTTTCTGGGGCTTGCACTGTTATTGGACACTGTGACTAAAACTCTTAGGGACACTGAGTCCAAGTCCTGTGTATTGCCAACTAAGGGTAAATAAATTTTCAGAAAACTTCTGAAATATCATAGTAATGTGTCAGAGGATTTGATTGGTGGGGTCCGGGTGCTGAGATGCCCACTGACTGCTATAACAAAGGGATAGAAGCAGTCACCCCAGTGCTGTGCCTCTCATAATCTATAATCGACAAGTGGTGCGCAGGCTCAAACTTTCTATTGAGCTTGTATACCTGTTTGAATAGAACTAGATGCACACCTTCTGCCTTTTTGTTTTTACCAAGTAGTGAGGATCTAAGCACTTGGACCTTCACCGATCAACACCTCTGACATTTCACCATGACATGTCAGGAGTTTTTGAAAAGTTCAGTTACGTTTTAAGACCTGTTAAAGACGACCCTGTTATGTAGAAAATACACCCACAGAAGTGTTGGGAAACATGGCATAGTACCCTGTAGACTCGCGGCACTGGCTTCATTTGTAAAGAGGCAATGCAAGCCATGGAGATTGCTGCTCGCTATGGGAAAAATGGGTAAATGGAAAGAATTTAGGTCCTGGTCACACTTGTATTAGGATAGTAACGCTAGGCTGATTTTAAACTAGTGTATTTTAACACATCCGTAATAAACATTCGTACTACAGAAGTGTTACAGATGACGTTACGACCATATGTCATCAGTGTTTCATTCCTATTTGCCTCCGTATATTAAAAAACAGCCATGTAAAATCCAGCCATGCAAAAAGATACAAAGATTTATATTAGCTCCGTATTATAGTCTGCAAAACATGGACCCCAAAAAATATGCTAGTCTGAAAGCAGCCTTAGGCCACTCTCATATATGGCCCGGCAAAGCGCCGTGATTTCAAGCGCAGTGCTTTGCCGCGTTTTTACTTTCATTTTCGGAGGCAGCGTTTCTGCCTCTGACAGTGGCTTTAGCACACCACATCATTGAGGAGGTGCGCTAAATGCAAAAAATAAAACAGATAGCGCTCAGAAATGTGCTTGTTCGAGCACATGTCTGCGAGGCTCTATTGAAATCAATGGGAGCGTTATACTGCAATCACAGAAAAAAACATCTGTGTGAGAGTGGCCTTAGGCTGTAAGCAGGCTGGCTATGTTCCCATGCAAGTTCTGTCCAAATCAGAGATGGACAAATCTCACACCAGAAAAGAATTTGAATGGGATCATTCACATGGGCGATCTTCCACTTGGACCAACAGTCCGCGTTTGAAACATCAACCCATTATTTTCAATGGGAGCGTTCACAAAAAGTATCAAACTAGCATGTCAGGCAATTTGCATGCGAGTGCAATCCATTTTTAAAACATTTCCCTATTGGAACTACATGAAATATTTTTCGTGTGCGTAAATAAATGTGATGCTGCACGTTTTAAATGGAAAAACGCATCGTATATGCATGAAAATTGTAGCCAAAACTAGGTTTTTCGCTGATCTACATCACCTATGTCACCACAGCCTTAGAATAGCAGAACCATAAAGCATATAGCAATCCAGCCACCGACTTCAAAGGACAGTATACAGCGTAAGTGATACACAAAGGATATAACTTATGCCATTAGCTTCTCTTAAAATAAGTACAGTACTGTTAGTGTGGACTTGGCTCATATAAAACCATTGCTTAATTCATTCTCTGATGAAAGGAAATGAAAACCATCTGGCTATTCCATTCGGGATATGGGTTTGATTTGGTAACCGAATTAACATGCCAGGCAAAAAATGAGCTTGTGTGTCAAGTCAGGAGCGTAGAAAGAGGTGAGGGCAAATAATAAAAAGGGCTCTCGTCTGGTGCAGGTTAACACCAGCCCTCCCTTGTACAACAGGACAGAAAAGTGTGGATCTAGTCGGCCCCTTCTTGTCTGGGAAGAGCTTTCTTTCCCACCCAGCCCAAGCAATAGTTGAATTCTCTTCAAATGATTGAGAATTTCAGGACAAAAATGATTTAAAATACAAAATGAAAAAATGACACATTGTGCCCTCCTTATGACTATGGAGAAGTGAATGCGTCCCAGACCACATGAACTTAATTAATATATTACCACAATGACATAAGGAAATGAAAAATAATTTTGGCTAAACCAGTCCAGCCAGTTTGCCTGACCAAGCCTCTGCTATTACTGCCAATCCTTTTACATTTCAATATAAGAAAAGTACATAAAACAATTTGTACATGTGCACTAGACAGTAGTAATTATACAGCTGAACTGGAAGAGAAAGAAGTTGCTTTTGGATCTTAGAAGAGGTTTTGGACTCACTTCACAACCCCAAAAGAGCTGACCCAAAGGCCCTAAAAAATGTCAACCAAAAATGGTTTTCGTTTCCTATAAGCAATTTTGTGGCCAAAGTCTAACTGGTAATGTAGGCAAAAATGGCTATTTCTTATATAACAAACCCAATTTACGATTCCCTACTGGTATCCATTTCCCCATATACCCACTTTGTACAAGTGGGCATAAGTTGGTAGGTCATTGCCGAAATTTCATAATCTTCTGCTGTAAACATACAACATAATACAGCGTGATTTGATTTCCTACAAGTGGTTGCATTCAGACTCCCCCTGCATTGTGAAGATGTAAACTGACATTGTCTCAGACAAGTACAAAGTAGATAAATATCAATTATAAATAATCGGATGTCTATAGGAATACTGAATGTCTCATACTTTATTTGTCTCCAGGACATAGAGGATAAACATGGCCATAGACTGCTACGATGGTCAAGCACCAATCTCCACCCAGAACCCTGTGCACACTCTCAAACTCATTATGCCTCTCGAGTCGGTAAAAAAGCCAATTGAGACCGGAATACCCAACGTTCTCCTCCAGAATAAGGATGGACACTGGGCCAAATTACTGCTGAAGGGAACGGCCACAGAGAGCAAGGAGAGCTCTGCCCCGGGAATCTCCATCATAGCACAACCTGAATGTAAGAGCTTCGCATATTATGTATCATTTATTTGAGACACATTTTCTTCATTCCTTATATAACCTCTAGTTTATAATATCCAGTCTTACTTTTCCATTATCCTACCTAAAACCATTATTAGCGTACTTATTACCCCATAAAACCCCCCCTATATCTCCTCCTATTACTCTATATAACCTCTCCTATATTTACTCCTATTAGTTTATATAGCCTCCCCTGTATCTCCTCCTATTACTCCATGAACCCCCCCCCCCCCCCCCCCGCCCATCTCTCCTCCTAGTTCTCCATATAACCTCACTATATTTTACGTTTCAGGTGAGAATAATCAGGAGATTTGCCCGACTTCCCAAGAAGGCCCCCTGTACATCACAGACTCCAAGCAGTACAGGTAATGGATCTCACCTGTCCTACTAATGAAATCTGGGGAGGATAATTCTGTAAATTGCATAAAAATGTTAAATTCATGTTTTCCCAGTTTAACGGAAAGTAACGAGCATATTCCAAATAATGTGGTAAATGCAACTGAAGGAAAACTGGCACAGCTACTACAATTTCCAAAAAGCAAGAAAAAGAGGCGGAAAAGAAGTGCTAAGAATACTAATGCCACATCAGCCAAAAGAACCCAGACCACCCCAGAGCAAGAGACCCGCACACCAATACCTGTACAGGTAATGTCAGATACACCTAAACCAAATCTGAGCATTACCAGGAATGTATGTTACTGGGGACGCTGGGCTGACAGCTGTAAGATGACAGCAATCCAAAATGCAGGACTAAATGCATAGCCTCACATGGACAAGATGTGACCCAAAAATATGTCAGTGTACCTTCGGCATTATAGAGATGGGTCCTGAGCTGGAGACTTTGTGAGACTCTGACCTTGTAGTCTTTTTCTGCTTTCACTGCTCTACTGCATGTTTGTAGGTTATAACATAAAATGCAAGTAGAGTTTTCCTATTAGGAATGTAGAACTTCTTTTGCTACATTTTAATTAGTGTTTTTCTGCTTTGCTTCAGGATGAAGACTCTCAGTCAAAACAGTGGCATACAAATGGCATCCAGGATTACAGCTGCACCCAACAACCCAACATTCAATACCCTCCTCCAAACTCACAGCCCTATACTGACGACAACCCAAAAGTGCTCCACAAACTTATTAACTTATCTCAATACATTTATCATGTGGGTGCTGGAAAGCTTCAGCCGCCAACCGATGTATCAAGTACGCAACAAGGGAGAGCTCGATTGTCAGAACTTATTAGTGCTCTGCACCTTGATGATTATGAGGACAAAATTCCCTTACAATGGGGTTTCTCCAAGTTTACTGACTCCTGTATGGAATCAAAAACCCGATCTGTGGAAGAAGGGGTATTGTTGGCTCTTCAGGGTAGCGTGAGCTGTGGAGAACCCCACAACTTGTGCACATTAGCCAAATCCTGGAGGAAGGACGATGATCTGGATGAGTATGTGGACAATGAAGGGATCCTACTGAAAGAGGTAAAACAATATAGTGGACTCATCTTTGTATCAGTGGTATGTTTAGGTTTCTCTCTGTAACTTGGGACATAGTGATTATCTCTCAAATTATTGAGACCAAGTACAAGGAGACAAAAATTGGGGTAACACAATTAGGTTCTAAATTCCACTCTTATTCATTTCTTGCTTTCTCCTTATTGTATTTGGAAGTTTGTTTTTTTTAAATAGAGCTGCATATACATAATTGTGGGCTGGGTTCACACAGGGCGGATTTGCCGCGGAAATTCCGTCCAGAATTTTGCCGCAGCAAATCCGCCTACGGCCGCTAATCCCGGGATTAGCCAGCCATGTGGACAAGATTTCTCAGAAATCTCGTCCACATGGGACGGCAAATTGTCGCGGCAAAGCCAGCAGAAGCTGGCGTTGCGGTGCGGATTCGCTGGCCACAGCATGTCCATTCTTTTTTTTTCCGTTGCAGCCGCACTCTCCTCTATGTGAGCGCCGGCCGCAAAGGAAAAGTGTGCGGCCAAGCCACTCCAAAACCCACGGTTTAGTGCCGCGGGTTGTGAAGCAGCGCTTTCCCGGCCAAACCGCAAGATTTCCGCTGGGAATAAGTCGTGTCAGAACCCAGCCATAGAGTTTTAGTTGCCTGCAGCTGTCACTACAGGGCGCTTACAACATACTGTATCAGATTTACTAATATTCCTTACTAGTTAGACAGTGCAAACTTAGGGTGGCTTTACACAGGATAACAATCGGACAAAATTGCTAAAACTAGTGATTTCCAGTAACAGTCATTCCGTGTAAAAACGGAAGAGTACTGATATAGAAATCGCTCAGTAGATGCTACCTCACTGAAACGAAGCAACTAGTGAGCAATCTGTCGTTCAGTGTAAAGAGCAGTCGTTGATCTCTGAATGACTGCCTGCTCTCAGTGAATGGAGGAGGGTGACTGAAAGAGATGTCCAGCACTCTGCCTCCATTCACTAGACAACTATCGGTCCTGTGTGAAAGCAAAAATCTCATCCACACGGGGCGGACAATAAGTCGCTGCAAAAGGAGCATTAGCCAGCGCTGCGGCACAGATTCCCGGGACACAGCATGCCAATTCTTTTTTTTTTCATTGCGACCTCGCTGCTCTCAATGGGAGGGCTGGCTGCAACGGAAAAGCCTTGTCGTTCGCTGCAGCAAACCCAGCATTACTGTATCCATTATGTCCTTGACTATACAGTTAAGCTCTCTATCAGAATGATGGACCCAAAAACTGACTAAACAGCATTATTTATAGAAAAAAAATTGCAACCCCTTTAATGATGATCTGTCAGTTTTCCTGGTATGTAAGTTTTAAGAAATACTTTGATTCCCTTTAAAATGGGAATTTTGTAGAATTTTATGTTTTGCTGCCCCTCTGTTACTCCTCTTGAAAATATGAGTATGTATAATTTGCTAACTGATCGTTACCATTAGGATCTTAGATGCTAATGGACAATACTTTTGTCACTGTCTAATAATTGACACTGACCATATCAGGTTTTCTAAGTTCATGCCTTGTTGAGAAGGGGAAAAGTAAAGCCCCGTTATTGGTTCATCCATATATTTTTTAGGAGGAATAACAGAGACAAAAATGCCCCGAAATTGTCATTTTACAAAGAATATCAGTATTTATGAAAAAGACGTGTCAGGAGTGCAACTAGAGCATTTACTATGATTATCCACTGCGATCAGTACTTCATTAACAAACTTACATTCCTAATTCCCCTAGGAACTCAGGATGGAAGATTACGAGTACAGAAAGGACACCCACTGGACAAAGAGCAAAGACGTCCTGGGCAGTGGAGCCTTTGGAGACGTGTTCTTAGGAAAGGACAACAAAACTGCATTTGAATTTGCAGCTAAAATTGTAAGTATGATTTCTGACACGAGTCATTTGGTTTGATATTACTGTGTTTCATCCATTGGCTTAAGGCAATAGTGCTGCTCAGACATGTAACCTTGGACAGATTTTGGTTAAGGTCTGCAGTAGAACTCACCCCTTCAGTTTAAATTCAATTGAAAGGGTGAAATCTGCTGCACATTTCCACTGAAATCTGCAACAAATCAGCGGCATGTGAAAACATACTATTACACAATAAGATGGCAGTCGGCTGAACGATTAGTCGCCGGACAGTTATTTCACACGCTCCTCTAATACACATTCATGCTATGTGTTCTGAATGTAGAGAAGAGCTTAACTCCTCAAGAACAAAGCAGAACAACCCGATCCGAGCAAGAGAGCGAGTATGTGCGGGGACGAGTGTCGGGCATCGTTTGCCCAACGTTCGTCCGGTCTAAATGGAACGTAAGACACTGCACCTGCTTTAACTGAGCAGCACTGGTCACACAGATCAGCATGCAGCATCTTAGACTACTGATGCATTCTAATGCACAGTGTGCATCAGATAGTCAGAAAAGCAGTTGGGCCTTCTTTGTTTGTCCAGGACTGGAGGGTCACTTGAAATGAATGGAGGGACAATGCATATGCTCAACCGCTGCATCATTCATTCGGGGACCTCTGGAACCCCCTGTTCTCAAGATCAGCTAGTTATCTCATATCCTGTAGATAAGGCATAGCCTGTTTTTGTGGAACATCTTCTTTAAAGGGAACTGGTCATCACCTATGAGCACCATAAGCTAAGTTATGGTGCTCATAGGGCAGGTTCTGAGGATGTACTCTTTATACTTAGCTGGCTCCTTGTTCCTGCACTGTCACCTGTGGAAGTCAGCACCCACGGACACATCTTATCAGCTATGCACACGCACTCTCATAGAGGACAGTCTGTGTGAGCATGCAGAGATGAGTCCGCTGTACATGCACACACACTCTTCTCTATGGGAGTGTGCATGCACAGCTGCAGAGATGTGACAGTATGGGAACGAGGAGCCGGGTGAGTATAAAAACTACATTATTGGACGCCTTGGAACATGCCCTATGAGCACCATAACTTAGTTTATGGTGCCCATAGGTGGCGACCAGTTCCCTTTCAGCCTCCACAGAGTTCTGAAATTCAATATAAGTGTGGATGGCTCATACAGTAACATTTTCAAACAGGGGCATTGCATATCAGATTCATATTCATGTGGTGTAAACATTTACCCCTGGGCCAGTGGGAAAGAGCAGGTTAAAAGAAATTCATTCAATTTCACTTTCTTTCAATGTTTTTTTCCCCTCTTCCTCTTTCCAGATTAATGTTGACAGATTTCGATCTGAGGAGCTGACATGCTGCCTAGCCGTCAATTCTGAAAAAGTAATCCCAGTGTATGGGGCAGTCCGAGAAGGACCATGGATCACTGTGTTTATGAAGCATATGGATGGTAAAGTTCAGCACTAATGACAGTTCTTAAGAATGTGCATTTTTCTGGTATTGAGGGCTCACACCCACTGGCGATACCATATCTTTGCAATGCGAGAGTGAGTGATAACGCATGATAATGAAACCAATGATTTTCAATGGTTTCATTCTCATTTGCGATGTTTTCACTGTAACCTCGCATCGCAAAGAAGAATCTGCGATATCGCCCATTGTTTACAATTGGGCCAGCGGCAGCAACACTAGCCCCATTGAAAACATAGGGAGTACATTGCGCTCCCTGAAAAAGCTGTGACAGCAATGATTTTCGGGGAAGGGCTTGAAATATAAGCCCTTTCCTGAAAATCATGGCAATCTGTAAAAAAAAGTAAAAAAAAAATATTAACTCACCTAGAAGAGCCAACCACTCTTAACTCAGCCAATCAGCTAATAATAATTCAGCCAATCAGAGACAGCACTCAGCTGTCATTCAATGATGGCCACAGCACTCAGCCAATCAGAGGCAGCGCTTTCTGGAGGCGGGGATTTTTCAATCCCTGGCCTCCAGAACACAGAAGACTGCCAGGGCTGAAAAGAAGAGCTGGATGGCTCTTCTAGGTGAGTTAATAAGTTTTTTTAACTTTTTTTTTACAGCTTACCATGATTTTCAGGAAAGGGCTTATATTTCAAGCCCTTCCTCGAAAATCATTGCCACAGTGGTAGCCTTCATTCCATTGCTTTCAATGGAACTGCAGCAGCGCCAGCCCCATTTAAAGCAATGGGATATTATCGTGGACCTCTGCCACAGCTGTGACAGGGCATTCCTTCATCCCCGTGGTCCCCGAGAGGATAAAGGAATGCCCTGCTATAGCTGTCACAGCTGTGTCAGGAGAGCGCAATGTACTCGCTATGATTTCAATGGGGTTAGCGCTGCTGCCGCTGGCCCCTTTGCAAACAATGGGCAATATCGCAGATTCTTCCTTGCGATGCGAGGTTACAGTGAAAACATTGCTAATGAGAATTACACCATTGAAAATCATTGGTTTCAATATCATGCCTTTTCAGTCACCCTTGCATCGCAAGTATATTGTATCACCAGTGGGTGTTCGCCCTAACATTGACAAACACAATGTTCCCCAACAAGAGCAAGGGCACAACAGATGAAATACCTCTGATATCTCAAATGAAGCATCAGTAATTAGCAATTTTCATGAAGGATTAGATAAGAATCCAGAATGGAATAATTTTACAGCCCTGGTGTACAAAAGATGTTTTTTGTATCTATTTTAATCTTTAATCTGTGAAACAAACAACGGCTAATCAAGGATATGTAATTTGGCGTTGACCTACGAATCACATATAGATAAACATTCAGTTACTAGTTAACTATTATTTGCCAGATAACCAGATGAAGGCTGTGAGTCACTTACCCGGGTCAAATTTCTTAACCTTTTCCAATCCAATTTGTATCCTGGTTTTCCTAGGGGATTTACTCTTTTTCTGCCGTTCTACAACGGCGCTATATGCTGGCTAAAGCCAGTACTGCATGAAGTGACAGGTTGAATAGGCTCCGTATAAGATATAGTACACCACAGCAAACTTTAACCCTTTCTTGGGGTCAGGCAACTTAATGCAGAGCCGAGTCTGGACCAAAAAGAACCTAAGGTCCAAAGTTACAGTCCATAAAGTGAAAATGACCGGCAGCATAGGCGGATTAGCGAAAGTGCAAAAATACTTTTTATTCCCCCATTACACAGATAGCGACGTTTCGGCAGCATGAGGAAGGCCACATGGGCCGAAACGTCGCTATCTGTGTAATGGGGGAATAAAAAGTCTTTTTGCACTTTTGCTAATCCGCCTATGCTGCCGGTCATTTTCACTTTAAAGGTTGAATAGGCTCCGACAGCAGTAAGAGAACCCCGACCAATGTCTTCCAACATCGGAGCTGTACAGCCTTAAATCATAATGTCTTCAGAGGTCAGACAGTGGATTGGAAAGGGTTAAAGGGAAAATGTCCTTTTTATTTTTTTGAAAAAGTGTTTCTTTTTTATATGTCTGTGTATGGATTCTGGCTTGGCTTTCAATTCCCAGTCATTGTTACAATGCTTGTATAAAGAGTCTAACACTGACTTGCAGAAATGCTGTCTTCCAATATTTTTAGTTTTGGTCACAAGTATTCATTAACTATTGCTGCTTCTCCAAGTGCTGACATCTAGTGGTTAGATGAATAATATGACCAGCAAAAAACTGAATATTTAAAAGGTTCGTCCGGGTGTTATAACAATTTTTAAAAAAACGACCCAACTCTGTTAAAATAATAAAAGTAGGAGTACTTACCTGTCCTCAGACCTGGCGTTCCAGTGCTGCAGCTCTGCGGTCCTCCTGGTCTTTGTTTCTTGTGGAACGGCTACCATCTGACCACTGAAACCAATCAAAAGCCAAATGACTGGAGGACCATAGGCCAAAGCACTGGATCGTCAGGTCTGAAGATGGGTAAGCACCACAACTTTTATTATTCTAACAGAGCTGGATTTTTTTTCTTTTAAGTTATAAAATCCAGACACCCCTATAAGTGAGAAAGGCCACCAGCAGTTCCCTGTGCAACCAGGCAGCCAGGAGTGCTGCAGTGCAGTGACAACGTAAAGCAGTGAAGGGGACACAGTGCGAATCCACACCAAAATCAGAGTCTAAATCCACACTATCCACACCATATATGTGCCATGTGTGAACATACTCAAACATGATAAATAAAAGAAGCTGCACCTATACTGATGCTTATTGGATATACATGTCTGCAGACATTTTTCAACCTTGGCAATGAAATATTTTTCACACATTTTTCTGAAATATTTTTTCATAATATTTTTTACTAGTGGGGAGTGAATCAAGTCTTCTGCACTGCCTGACCAAGATAAGCAGCTTTTACATTGATACAAATTACAATGATACCTTACCAAGTAAAGCTAGAGCTACACAGTAACTTTGGCCGCAATGAGAGTTGAGCAACCATTGAGCTCACTGGGGGCAAAATGTGAGTTGCAGATTGCCATGACATTGCAATTGTAAAACTGGATATATTCTTAGCAATAATGGGTACGGCAACCTGTGACTCCACTGAGTTCAATGGCAGGTCACAGTGCTACACAGCGATTTTTGGTTGCATAGCCAAAGTCGCCATGTTACCCTAACCTAACACTTAATGGTAACCTAGACCTTTTCAACCAAACCTAAACCTAAAAAAAATGGATGGGTGGAACATTTACTTGCAGGTGGGTCTTTATCATGGGTCTCTAGTATAGATGGATAGGTACAGTGTCTAAACTCTGGCACATCACGGTTCAGTATGACATGAACTACATTTGTTACAGTACGTTACTATGAACAGTGGAGCAAATGGTATCAATCATATTTTACAGGTGGATCTGTGGGCCAACTGATCAAAAGAAGTGGCTTCTTAGAAGAGGACTGGGCCCTATACTACACAGGGCAAGTACTTCAGGGCCTAAAACATCTTCATGCTGCCAATATACTGCATGGAGACATAAAAGGTCAGTACCATAATGTTTGTGTCCTGGTCCCTTGAACTTTTTAAGTGAAAATTTACCTTTACATATCTACTGACATCCCCTGATAGTAGATCTCCACTTCAATGAACAGGACTGAGACACACATGAGGCATAAGAAGATATAGTATAATAAAGTGAACCTGCTCTTTAAAGCCAACTTGTAAGGTCCAACATGCTAACATCTTTAAGGGCAGCAAAAAATAAGTGAAAGGCGTGCTGATTTAAACAGTCTGTCACTTATGTGTGTTTGTGCAGCAGTTTTTGAGGACTTGCATGTTAAGCTTTGGAGTGCACAGTCAGCAATGCTAGAAAGAAATTCAATTATATGCAGACTTCTCCTGCCTTTCAGCTGCTGATTGACAGATTCTTCCCTATTACCGTGTAGAAGAGAAAGCTATCAATCAGGGCTGGAAGGTGGAGGTAATCCAATATCTTTAATATGATTGGACTTGCTGGAAGAATACTGCAAAATTTAATGTGTAAGTTTTCAAAAAATACTGCACAAATACACAAAGGTGAGAGACCACTAAAATCAGTGTGTCTGTCACAGCATGTCATGTCTGTGAGGGAGGGCTGCACCTGACAAGTTTGCTTTAAGCCTACAAGGCCTCTGTTAATTCTACCTGGTATTTTTCTATCATCCTTGTGTTTCTGTAGTCTTCATCTAACGTTTTGTTCTCTTTACAGCTGACAATGTACTTCTGTCTGACGATGGAAAAACAGCATGCTTGTGTGATTTCGGGCATGCAGCACATCTCCCTCCTGGTAGTTGCAAGATGCAGCTGTTGACAGGTAGGTGACAGTGTCAGAAAATGACAAATTCCCGGGTCTAAAAACATATTGAAACATGAGCACAAAAATACTTTGTGGGGAGGGAGACAGGCTGCTGGCAGAGATACTTCATGCCTGATCCTGGTTTCCCTCACACATATTGCCTCACCTAATGTACTGCCCAACATACAGCATGTGCCTTCCCATGACTGGTGTCAGATTAGGCAAGAGAATTTAATTGGAGGAGCACTTTAAGAAAGTATATTTTAAAGAGGACTTGTCATGTCCTCCGGTCAGCGGGGCAGGCTGCATACATTTGCAGCCTCACTGACTCTATTACAGCTTTTCTTTAGTTCCTATTTCCATCCCCCATTCCTCTGCACCGAGTCCCTTTAGATTTAGCTCCCAGTACTTTCAATCTGTCAAGTGGGCGGTCTGCATCTGTCACTGCCAATGGATAACATTAGATTTGATTGGCAGTGAGCTTGGGAACAGGGTGGGGATGAGTATGAAGAAAAGAAAGACAATGTGGCCACAGCTTCAACGATCTGCAGATGGCCTCGCTGACCCGAGGTTATGACAGGTCAACTTTAATAAAGGTTTGATTATTAGATGGTTGGCTAATATACGGTACTGATGTGTAAAAATGAAAAACAATTATTTTTGATAGAATTACTACTATACGATCATATAAGCAATAATCTATGTATTGTGCCCATAGGTGACTATGTCCCAGGTACGGAAACACACATGGCCCCTGAGATAGTGCGTGGGCAACCTTGTGACACAAAAATAGATGTGTGGAGTGCATGTTGCATGCTTCTTCACATGCTGAATGGCTGGCATCCATGGAGTCGCACACACAAAGTACCCTTATGTCTAAAAGTGAGTATATTAATGTTATTGTAAAACAGATTAGCACGATGTGTTTAATGCAAAGTATTTAAAAAACGTACTAAATTTTTTACGTAGATCTAAATATTCAAATCGATAGACACTTTAAGCTATTTAGTCTACAAACAATTCATTTTATGTTCTTAGATTGCCATAGAACCACCACCTTTGCAAGAAATACCCCCCTGCTGTCACAATCTAACGCACGATCTTATAGTGGATGGACTACAGAAAGATCCTAGTAGCAGAGCAGATGCGGTAGATCTCATTCACAAAGTGGACACCGCACTTCGGAAAAGTAAGCAGTGTACTAACATTCAGCATGTAAGGGGTGTCGAAAAAGTTAGTCTGGTCTAGTTGGGTAAACGCAATAGCTGACAATTATTATGCTATCACTCATGTATAATTAGGAAAGTGATATAGATGCTGACGATTATTAGCTTAAATTCTATAATGATTGATGATTATTGTATTACTACTGGAGATTACAGATGACATATATGGTGGCGTGTGGCTTGCATGCGTGAGTGTAATGCACAGTAGTCTAGTGGAGCAATGCCGAGTGAAGTAGGCTGCTGTAATGAAGTGTGCCACAGAAGTGAAGTGGGCCCCTGAAGTAAAGTGAGACGCTAAGTGAAGTTAGCTGCTGTAGACAAGTGAGCTGCTATGAAAACTGACCCACTTAGTCAAGAGGGTTGCAACTGCAGAGCAAGCCAATGTTGTAAAGTGTGGAAGCAAGTACCAGAGGCCTGAGAGAAGGTGGGTGCCTGACGTGCTCTGGAAAGTTAACTGCTCTTTGCCGAAAGGCGGGAAGCCTCAAATTAAGACTGTGGAGAAGATTTATTAAGACCGGCGTTTGTAGTATTATCCCTGTTGGCAAACAATGTGCTTAATATATAAAGAAGTGCATGCCTCATCGTATATTATGCACATCTCAGCTGCTCTGTCCACCAAACAGAAATCAGCCAGCTGGGTGGTGGCATAGATTTTTAGTATAATTTATGCCAATTTCTGGTGTAAATTATACGTAAATGTGGCTGCCAGCCATACCCTCTCCTAACAAGCCACGCTCATCTTTTTGGAAAGTGGAGTAGCATGGCATACCCGTCAAGAAGTTGCAAAATTATTGCTTATGCTACATTTTGCAACTTCTGTATGCTAAAAAGGCTTCATAGATCCAAGACTGTGCACCCAGTTGGAAAAACTTTGTTTCCAAGTTCCATAGATTGCACTGCCACTTCTTTGCTGCTCAAGTAAAGACTGTTAACTGTTCATTGCAGGGTGTTTCACCACACTTTTAATCCATTTTTCTACGGCGGTCCCTACTGACCAACTATAACATAGGCGGTGAATGCTGTTAAAATTGTTGTTGTTAGCCGTTTAGTCGTTCACGACCCTCGGCGACCCGATAGGCTCCCTCCATGTTTTTCGGTATTGCACTTCTTTCAGTTGTGTGATATCCATGCAGTATCAGCTCTGACAGTATCAGCCGTCGTGTCCTTTGGCGCCAGGTCTTCTATTACCACTGATCTGTCCAAGCATTATAGATTTTTCTAGCGACTCTGCTCACATTACATGGCCAAAATCCATGAGCCTGAGCCCAGTCATCTTGTCCTCCGTGAGTCTGAGTCCGGTCATCTTGTCCTCCGTGAGTCTGAGTCCGGTCATCTTGTCCTCCGTGAGTCTGAGTCCGGTCATCTTGTCCTCCGTGAGTCTGAGTCCGGTCATCTTGTCCTCCGTGAGTCTGAGTCCGGTCATCTTGTCCTCCGTGAGTCTGAGTCCGGTCATCTTGTCCTCCGTGAGTCTGAGTCCGGTCATCTTGTCCTCCGTGAGTCTGAGTCCGGTCATCTTGTCCTCCGTGAGTCTGAGTCCGGTCTTCTTGTCCTCCGTGAGTCTGAGTCCGGTCTTCTTGTCCTCCGTGAGTCTGAGTCCGGTCTTCTTGTCCTCCGTGAGTCTGAGTCCGGTCTTCTTGTCCTCCGTGAGTCTGAGTCCGGTCTTCTTGTCCTCCGTGAGTCTGAGTCCGGTCTTCTTGTCCTCTGTGAGTCTGAGTCCGGTCTTCTTGTCCTCTGTGAGTCTGAGTCCGGTCTTCTTGTCCTCTGTGAGTCTGAGTCCGGTCTTCTTGTCCTCTGTGAGTCTGAGTCTGGTCTTCTTGTCCTCTGTGAGTCTGAGTCCGGTCATCTTGTCCTCTGTGAGTCTGAGTCCGGTCATCTTTCCCTCCAGTGATATATATTGAGTCTTAAAAGATTCAGGACTTCTGTTTGTTACTCCAGACGTCCAGGGAATACGCAGCAGCTTTCACCAGCATAATAGCTCCAACATATCATCCTCCATCTGTCAGCTTTTTTTGCAGTCCAGCTTTCAGATCCATACATGGCTATGGGGAAAACAGTGGTTTGCATTATTCTGCATTTAGTTGCTATACCGATATTCATACTTTTACAGATTTTGTCCGTGGTTAGCATTGATATCCTACGTTTTAGCTCTGCCATAGATTCTCCAGCCTGGTCAATTTTTAAGCCAAGAAAGATAAAGTCTCGCACACATTCTATGACCCCATTGTCGATTTTGATTTGAATTTGGCCATTTTTTGCAGTTGTCATAATTTTAGTCTTCTTTAAGTTCAGGTTGAGGCCCATTTTTTTACTTTCAGTTTTAATCTTACATATCAGCTTTAAGCTTACATATGTTAAAAATGACATACTACATACCGTACTTCCTGTTAAAGTTTAAGATCTGCCTGCAAAGAAACAAAAAATGTATAAAAAAAAACAATAAAAGGCATGAAGATATAATTACACATCTTTCTCTCTTCTAGTTGGAGGTCTGAAATCATCATATAACACAGAATACAGAGAACCTCGAATATTCCCCCCCACTTTCACAGAGGTCCCGGGTTCGCAGCTCAAGACCTTTCATGAAGAAGCCATTGCACTACAGGGCTACGGTGTGCAGCAGATAACAGAAGATGCTTCCTTGGCAAGTCACAAAAGTGTGGAAGAAGGCAGGATATCATGCGAATTGGAGATTGAACGCCTGGAACTAGGTAGTGTGTTGATATGACTTTTCGAAACAATGTCAACATAGGAACCTTAAAGGGGTTAGCCGGTTCTTTAAAATCTATCCCCAGTATAGGCCATTGATATAACATCAGTAGGGGTTGGACACCCGCAACCACATAGATGAACTAATAGCTTTAAAACCTTACTTTTTGCTCTTCTTTCCATAGATCTATACATGGAGAACCTCTCTCAACCTTTCACTCTTGAGGAACATGAACAAATGTTTATGAGTGAGCAAAGCCTGGAGCCTATGCACAGCCGCAAGGTACTAACAAAAAACTACCACTTTGTATATTTATAAGAATTTTTTTCATTTTTTGCCAATAGCCTGTGATATGTTCACATGATTACACAACAATCTCACTTTTTACTAAATTTATGCAGGACTCCACAACAACTTTTGACACTAAAAGTTCTGGGATTCATTCATGGGACAGTCAAATGGAGCTTTTGAGCTTACAGAGTGATTCACTATTCAGTGGAGGAATCACATCTACACCCAGTTGGTTCAATGGTAAGTTGAGAGATTTGCCTTCTCTGAGGGGGGGTGGATTCACTGAAGCACCAAAGAGAGAATCCCTGTTTGCAACTCATTAAACATTTTGGGGTTTCCTTTTCCTCCTGCTTGTTTTGAGTTTCAAAAAACAATGACCCCCGATACTTTAGAGACCCAAAATATGGTGCATTGACACTGGAACTAAAAAATAAATGCTGTACCCTTTATGTGTTTCAGGGGTAAAAGTTCAACTAAGGTCCTTCACTGGGGAGATCCTGTATATCTGGGAGTCTGGTAGGACAAAATTGGGAGATCTGGCCGTTGGAATCAGCAGTCAGGTAAGAAATGGCGTAAGACTGGGTGATTGTACATTGGGGCGTAATGTATCAAAACTGTTTCGCAGCGGGGGAAAAACAGCCTTATTCCAAATAACAACTGATCAAATATCAGTTCTTATTCTCTAAATTGCATGGTAGAATTAAAAATTCTGGCTGTTATTAGCACTGTTGCCAGTTTTGATACAGAAAGCCCAAATTACCTAATATTGATGAAAATGTGTGGAAACCATGACTATTAACATTTTCTGATCTAGCATAAAAGTGCCCATATACCTTTGATTTCTCCCAACTCCCCAATACATCCTTTCACTGGGCAGAATGAGGAAAGCTACTGCCAGACAGCTCTGGCGCAACTTATGTTTAGGGGGAAACAAGAGGATCAGGTTTTAAAATTCAGCACATCGGATCCTACTTTCCCTTAACATCGTCTAGCAGTTGGCCAAAACTGCCGAAATCAGCAGGACTGACCAAATTTACCCTAATGTGTATGCAGAGTAAAAAGGGAGTCTGTTGGCTCTTTTGAATGCCATAAGCTAAATTTATGGGCTCATAAGAGCTGACACGCCGAGTCCGGGGATGTGAGTATCATACTTACCTTCCCCAATGTTCCCTCTCTGTGCGCTGTCAAAGCTGTCGCTGAACGCATCCGGCAGAATACCTGTGCATGCAGAGATTGAGAGTAGTCATCTCATTCTATGCATGTGTACAAGTAGTTTGCTGGATGTATTTATTAATGGCTTAGGCCGGCTGCACACGGCCGTGACGGGCTCCGCCGCGAAATTCCGCGGCGGAGCCCATCACGGCGACCCCCAGGAGACAGCATACTTACCTGCGGATCCGGCGTCCTCATTCCCGAATGACGCTTCCCCACCCACCTCCGCCGTGTCATGTAACACGCCCACCACGTCACATGACGCGGCGGCGGTGGGCGGGAAGCGTTTTTACGCTATCTTCCGCTGTGCCACAGCAGAGGATAGCGTGAACGGACGGCTTCCATTGACTGCAATGGAAGCCGTCCGCGCGTACACCCGCGGCAAATAGAGCATGCCGCGGGTGAGGACGGGTGAATTCACGGTGCGGAATTCCACCGCGGAATTCCGCACTGTGAGCCCTGAGCTATTAGGTTCAATAGAACCTAATAGCTGCGGGCAACGCAGCAGATTTCCGCCGCGAATTACGCGGCGGAAATCCGTTCGTGGGAAGGAGGCCTTAAACAGATGATAGCAGGGGACCGGTGGGGAAATTAAAGGGATATTTTCATCATGGCTTGTCATGGCTGAGATTGGAAAACCTGAAGCTTTGGTTCGACCACCTGTCAGAAAGAGCCAAATGCTTAGTGCGGCGTCGTTTCCAAACCTCTCATTGAAGTGAATGGGAGCACAGCTATTTCCGTAACTCCCATTCACTTCAGTGAGAACTAATGAAACAGCACTGGGCTTAAGTGCCTGGCTCTTTTCATAAGCTTTGGTCCGGTGGCCACTAGCCATGTCAGCAGTTTCCCATCTAGACTATGAAATACCCCTTTAAATATAATACTCACCTCCTCAGACTCAATTTGTCAGCTGCCCACTGTATAGTGCTGCACTTTCCTATAATGTTAAGAAAAAAGGGTATGCTATCACATACCAGCCTGTTGAGGGTCTCAGTCGAGGTTATTGAGATCCTATGGCTACATACTGTATGTGCCGTAAGCTTTCCTGGTACATATGCAAATGGAGGATTTACACGGGGCGGAAATCCCACAGTGGGACCACATAAAACGTCCGCTAGATTTCTGCAGTGGAAAGGCTGCATCAAAACCTGCACCATTTGGCGTGGGTTTAAAGCAGCTTTTCCGCCTGTATCCTTCTGCGGAAATCTCCACCATAGAGAGAAGAGAGGCCGCAGCGGAAAGGGCGATACAATTGGTATGTCGCGGATTTGAATTCCTGCGGACAGTCCGCAGTATGTGGACGACATGTTTGGAAATATCGTCGTCTTTGCTGCTTAGTCTTGGGCTTAAGAATGTATGCGGAATTTCCGTATGGCCCGTGTGAACCCAGCCTTTTGTGGATTGTTAGTTTGCTATTAAATTGCATTTTACTTCTAATGAATTCACTATATATTGATACTGCAATTCCGGTGAAAGAAATAGTGAATTCTTGCACAAATGAAAATTAGTATTGCAATGAGAAGTATATCACCACAGCCTTGATTGCTTCCAATAATAACTATATAAATTTGTATCCTCTTTTCAGATTCCTATAAAATCATTCACAATAGTGAACTCAAAGGGAAACCCCATCCCCTGGGACACAGACATCGCAGACTGTGGAATTGAGCTGCAGTGCTCCCTGGCTCCTAACCGCGGGAACTGGCTCTGGAGAGTAAAAAAAGGGAAGATAGAAGAAGGGAAAACAGGGGAGGTATATACAGGCGGAGGGACAAACACACCAACATTGTGGACCCCGGAGTGATCTCTATGGTTCAGACATTACTACACTCCTTACCCGGGCCTACTCTTGTGCCTTATGAATCGTCAAGTCCGGAAGTTCTATCAGATCTCATATGTAGGACACACAAGTGATCGTGTTCAGATTTTATAAAATGTAGTAATTATATTTGCAATAAGAAATTCTATTTTTTCTTAAGACTTTCCTTCTACATTGTTATTATAGAATCAAAGTGTCTAAATGAGTGTGAAATGAGCCTGACATTGCAAAGATGAAAGAACACTTGGTGCTAATGTCACCAACAGAACAAAAAATGACGATCAGGTATTGAAAGCCCCATTGGCAATACTACCAATTCTTCTACAATAACACGCCAATGACTGACCTTCAGAGATTTATATGGGTTACAATACAAGGTTAACCTATTTCCTGGCTTCCAAAAGACTAAACAACCCACCAGTCAACCCATAAATTAACCAAGCAAGCAACACACCAATATACAATTGTCTAGTACATGAGAAGATGAAAAAGCCATTTGAGAACCAGGGTGTTGATTTGGTTCTTCATGATGTCAAAAGGCCTGGTGGTGGCCCATAAAAATCACTTTTGTGGGCCTTGTGCAAGCATTAATAGCACGAAGCACAAGCCGCCCAGCCAGTGCATTAATGCAAGGTTTAAATTCATTCTCCTCAGATGTGATACATTTTCTGCACAAGACACTTTTTCTATGTTGAAGAGGATATAATGTTTTCTTGTGGGTCTTGCCAGGAAAGAAACAACGGGTGGATTGTAGCTTTGCACTCCTCCATCCTATTTACAAATGACTTGTCTTGCAAGATATTGCCAATTTCCTTAAAGGGGTTGTCCCGAGGCAGCAAGTGGGTCTATACACTTCTGCATGGCCATAATAATGCACTTTGTAATGTACATTGTGCATTAATTATGAGCCATACAGAAGTTATAAAAAGTTTTATACTTACCTGCTCCGTTGCTGGCGTCCTCGTCTCCATGGTGCCGACTAATTTTCGCCCTCCGATGGCCAAATTAGCCGCGCTTGCGCAGTCCGGGTCTTCTCCTCTTCTCTATGGGGCTCCGTGTAGCTCCGTGTAGCTCCGCCCCGTCACGTGCCGATTCCAGCCAATCAGGAGGCTGGAATCGGCAATGGACCGCACAGAAGCCCTGAGGTCCATGAAGACAGAGGATCCCGGCGGCCATCTTCAGCAGGTGAGTATGAAGACGCCGGACCGCCGGGATTCAGGTAAGCGCTGTGCGGGTGGTTTTTTTAATCCCTGCATCGGGGTTGTCTCGCGCCGAACGGGGGGGGGGGGGTTTTAAAAAAAAAAAAAAACCCGTTTCGGCGCGGGACAACCCCTTTAACTGTGCTTGTGCACAGACATTATATTGGGGGACATAGAAGAAAGGAGGCCCCTTAGCAACGATCAGAATAGGTCTTCCAATATGGTGTCAGGTTTTGCCATTCAAGATAGAAAGGCCTAGTGTTACCAAATAACTGAAACAGAGTCGATACCCATTATCTGTACAGAGAATGAGAATTTTGTCAAATTAATCAACAGTAATTAATGATCATATAGCTCACTGATTCACTAGGGAAGCGAGAGATCTCAAGCTCCAACTTGGATGCCTCTTATATGTAAAGAATGGTTCCCATCTCAAATTCTTATGTGTACAGCTGGGTTATAGCATCGAGCAGGGCTGAGGAGTTGGAGTGCATATTGGGTGGAGTCAGTGGAAATGTACAGCCTCCAACTTCGGCTTCAAAATAAAGATATTATTATATATTGATATCTAATATATTAAGCCTGACATTAGCATTCTATTACAGTAGGTCTGTTATTATACCACCATTTATGAAGGAGCCAGTGCATGGGAAAATAGAGGCGGACATTTGGCTTCCTGACCCCACAGCCCTGGTATCTACAATGCAGATCTCCTCCCTTCTGGATCTGTAGTAGCGCTGATGTGTAAGATGTGACTATATTATGTCATCTGTGTTAGTAAGGCTTCTTGCATGTGGAGAAATTAAAAAGTTGTGCCCAATGCACTCCAACGCAACTTGCATTGGACAGCACACGGACCTCCCACCCATGTGCTGTACGATGTACGGGACCACGCACATATACATGGGCTATTTTCGTCCCAAGAATCGGACAAAACTAGAACACGCTGTGCTTTTTTTTTTGCATTTACTAGGCGTTTCCATCCAAGTAAAAAAAAGCCCATGTGCATACATCCACTCAAACGAATTGGGGCTACTTCTGGCTGATTTTTGGTCTGAAAATCGGTAAGAAATATCGTCCGTGAGCAAGTAGCCTAATTGTTACCAGGGAAGTTCAGGAAATATCTGTAAAATGTATGAAGAGGGAATAAAATAGCAATAATGAATTACTGTGATTGTAAGTCTGTAATCCCCACTGTATGCTAAATAAACATCAAATTGAACTTCGTAACTGTAGTTATTGCATATCTTTTATTATATGTATTTCATAGGTGGGGCAGAGAAATACAGTGATGCACGGCAGCTCCTGTGGTGGCACACGGACGGGTCATATCCCGCATGCGGGAGCCCGCAGCACAATACAGCCCTGTTGCCGGCCAGCGTCCGCGCGTACCTATATTGCGGATGGACCCAGCGGCTAGCCGTCGGACATGCTCAGTACAGATTTTTTTTTTGCAAATCTCTTTTCCCCCCGCAAAGTTAATTGCGGATGGGCGCTGGTCTGACGGCTTCCATTGACTTCAATGGAAGTCGTCCATGCAGAATCTGTCGGAAAATAGAACATGCTGCAATTTAATTTCCGTGAGCGGAAACTGCAATCGCTGTATGCTCATGAGAGTGGACATGCGAATGCTCTATTGCTTGAATGGATGTGGAATATCGCGGATCGTCCGTGCAGGTGACGATTGCGGATTCCGCAATTCAAACTTGGCCATGTGCAGCCAGCCTGAGGGCGCTCACCCACTGGCGATTTTTTTTTCTTTGCGTTTTGCGTTTTTTCTCAAGAGCAATTAGAATTGAATGTACTCCTGTCCACTGGCGTTTTTTTTTGCGTTGCGTTGCGATTTTTAACATAGGAACTGTCAGTTGCATATGTGTCCTTATTTTTCTCCTAATGCACCCATGAAAGTCAATGGAAATTAATGGAAAAGCCGCGAAAACGCCGCGAAAACCGCGGGAAAAACGCTGCGTTTTTCACGCACGAAAATCGCAAACGCCAGTGGGTGGGCGACCTTAGGCCGCCTGCACATGGGCGGAAATCCCGCGGCGGTATTTTCCACTGCAGCCGGCACATGAAAGAGCCGGGGCCGCCAGGCGTGGGTGAGTACGCGCTCGTCCCTGCAGGCTCTCGGGTCGGGTCCCGCGGCGAGAATTCTCACTGCCGGATCCGACCCGCTCGTCTGCAGGCGGCCTTAGTGAGAGGACTGCTGTAAAGCTTTCTCTACAGGAAGTATCAGCCTATCATTAGTCTGTGGTTAGTGGGACAAATGCAGGATTTTAGAGTTTTTAAAAAATATATAGATTGTGATTGAAAATTTAAAAAATAAAAATCACCAAACATTCTTAAAAAAATGTTTAACATAAAAATGTAATTTACATAATAGGTTGTTTTCTGATGACATATTCCCTTTAACCCTTTCCAATCCAATTTGTATCCTGGTTTTCCTAGGGGGCTTACTCTTTTTCTGCCGATATACAACGGCGCTATCTGCTGGCTAAAGCCAGTACTGCATGAGGTGACACATTGGATAGGCTCCGACAGCAGAGAGGCTGGCAATATACAGTAAGAGAACCCCGACGGACGTCTTCCAACATCGGAGCTGTACAGCCTTAAATTATAATGTCTTCAGACGTCAGACAGTGGATTGGAAAGGGTTAAATATCAATAAATTAAAAGGGTTATGGCAAGTTATAAAGTTATCCACTATCTACAGGACAGGCGATAACTTTATGATCGGTGGAAGCCAACCACTAGAACCCCCACCATTCCTGAGAACGGGGGTCCAGTTATTCCCCGGGTGAATGGAGTAGAGGTATGCCGGCACGCTTCTGCTGCAATGACTTCAATGATGGTGCCGGAGATCACCGAAGCGCTTGTACTTGGTAATCTTCGGCGCTGTCATTGAAGTGAATGGAGCAGCCAAGAAACAGGATTTAGGGTGCCTCGTAGAGATGAGCGAGCGTACTCGGAAAAGCACTGCTCGCTCGAGTAATTTGCTTTATCCGAGTATCGCTGTGTTCGCCCCTGAAGATTCGGGTGCTGGCACGGAGCGGGGAGCTGAAGGGGAGAGCGGGGAGGAACGGAGGGGAGATCTTTCTCTCCGTGGTATACGTACGGCGCCGTATACTTCTTCCCCGCCCACACTGGGTAGCACAGCCATCTACGCTTTCCAATTCACGGGCATAAAATAAAAACCGTATTCTGCGCAGAAGATGCTTTCTGGTATGACGGGAGCTGTAAATGGCAGCCATATGCAATTGTACGGCATAGCGTTACATGCGTAGGGGCAATATTTACAACCTTCCCAGGCGGACGCACAGAACATAATTAGCCCGGCTTCACACGGACGTATTTGCGCGCCCACTAGGCAGAGAATCGGACCCATTGACTTCAGTTGGTTCGTTCACATTTCCGGATTTTAGCGTATTTTGGTTGCGCAGAATGGAACCCGCTCTATTTTTCTACGTATCTGCGCACCAAAGGTCCCCATAGGAGTCGATGCGAATGCGCGCATGGAATATGCAAGGAGAGGCGTGGAACACTGCGCCATTGTGTAGGAAAAAGAACGCATCCGGAACGCACTAAGACTTAATTAGCCATTTCAATTGATTTGTCGCACGCAAATGAACACGCATTGTGGGCGCAAAACGCGCAGTAAAATACGTTGTGGCGTGTGCAAACAAGCATTGTGCGTTCCGTAAAAACGTAATACTAAGGCGCGCACTAATATGCATTCGCTCGTGTGCGCGGTCATTCGCATTGCCGGTAATTCCTCAGATTTTCCATAAAATGCCACTATGCGGTTTTATGGGGGCAGTTTTAGGGTCATGGTGGCAAGCAATTAAAGGAACCATGGCCGCACTCTGAGGGGGCTCTTTGGCTGGTACTTATAGTACCAGACACACTGTTTAATAGGTATTGTGACTATATGCACTGCACTGAGGGCCCTTGCTTCTCTTATGAAGGCCCTGTCAGATGATCAGGACTCCATTACCTCACGACTCTGCCCTGACAGGAATTGATGCGGCTCCCGCGCTGGGAGTGGCATCACGTGATCAGGATGCTTCGCGCTTCCGCACACGATCGTGCGCAGTACACATTTCCTGCCAGCAGGGGCGCAGTGACGTGCAGGAATGACCTAGGCAGCTGACACCGTATTACGTGAGCGTGGCCTGCGCCGGCAGTTACAGGTGTGAGGAATGTGTATGGTATAAAGCGGGGCCCTAAAACTAGGTCGGTGGTTGAGAGAGCTGCAAGCCTATAACGCTGGGCCTTGTGAAAACCGGGACAGACGAGCGCTAGTACCCTCTCCCATACTGACCAATCAGATTAGTTTTCATAGGCAGCTCATAAAATGAAAGACGTGATCTGATTGGTTGCTATGAGCAAGCGATTTACTGTTGCTAAGGGCATATTATGAGAAAGAGACCGAATTTAAACATGCATATTTGCGCGTTTAAAATGTGTGCGTGTAATATGCAGAGAATAGAACCCATTGATTTCAACGGGTTCGTTCACACACGCATATTTTGCGTGTGCGTTTTGGTCGCACGAAAAAATACGCAGCCTGCTCTATTTTGGTGCGCATTTGCTCTGAGAAAGAACATCTATCGCACTCATTAAACTAATTTGCCGTTTCAATTAGTCTGCAGCGTTATTTTTCAGAAAAACCTAACAGAACGGAAGCAAAAGTTGTTTTTTTTTTGGAAACTCCATTGAAATCAATGGGAAAAAGACGGAAACTCGGAACTGAGCGCAATGTAGTTCTGAAAGCAGCCACATTTTAGGGGGAAAATCAGATTTTGGTCTGTGAAAAACTGACCATTTTCAATCCATCCGGCTGTCCGTGTGCCGCTTTTTATTTTTTTTACATCCATCCATGTTCAAAACAAAAAGAAGGTGGCCCAATATTTTTTCTAGCATTAGGGTACACACACACGGACATTTGAAAAAGTTGCGCCCAAGATTTTCGTCAGCCCGTCCGTGTGCCGTCCGGCGTGAGGGACGCCGCATATTGACAAGTAGTAGTTTTCTCCGAGATTCTAACAAGAATAGGACATGTTGCAATTTTTTTTACTCCGACTATTCGTCCAAAAAAGCCCCTGCGCGTACAAATGGGCGCAATTTCCATCCAATTTTCAAGATTTTTTTGGGATGCAAATTGAATGGAAAAAATGGCAGTGTGCGTGCACCCTTAGGGCCACCAACACGCTGGAAGGCGCCATATTTTGCAAAACCGCCTCCCATCACTTCTGTGAAGCAGCAGGCGTCCAGATTGGCAAGTGTTTCCCATTGCTTTCAATGTGAAACCTCGCATCGCACTCGCGTGCACCTCGCATGGCGGGCAATGTACTATTGAAAACAATGGCGGTACGCAAAGATACAGCAGGCAGCGATTTCTATCGCATGAGAGAAAACATCACAGATGTGAATGAAGCCATTGACAAGCGTGGGTTTAAGAATTCTGCGTTTTCACGTGCTCTCACATCGCGCAAAAATCACGCCTTAGGCTACATTCACACGAGTGAGAGTCTGACAGGATTTTTACGCGTTGGGAGGCGCACAAAGCTTGCATGAATATGAACTCCATTCTTCCCAACGGCGTCATACACATAAGCGATTTTCTTTTCCCTCAAAGCGGTGTTGTGAGGTAAAAAAAACATTCGCCGCGTGTCCTTTTTTCCCAGTTCCTCAGAACGCATCGCCTTTTGTTTTTAACGGAACAGTCAAACATATCGCAGGCCGTGCGAGGTACCCGCGAGTGCGATGTGATGTTTCCCTTATAATCAATGAGAAACACTTGCCGATCCTCCGGCGTGCGTAAAGAAAGATCTCTGGAGGATCGCAATTTCACAGAAGGGATGGGAGGAATTTTTGCGTGAAAAATGCCTCGCATCTGCGGGTAAAACGCACGTTGACAAGCGTGATATTGGGCCATATTTCTCTGCCCGATATCACATGCTTGTCTGAATGTAGCCTGCAGTGATCAGTACAATAAGGCCTCCTGCCCACGGACGGAGTGGGATATGCCCGCGCTTTTACGCCGCGGGGATAAACAAAAAAAGTCCCCACTGGCGTTTGCAGAAAAACGCCATTTTACCACGTTTTTCTGTGGTCTCCATTAATACTAAATTAATGGAGACTCCCACAGCGTAAAATGTGGTAAAAAAAACATGCCCCGTTTTTTTTCTCCGCGGCGTAAATCCGTGGCAGAATCCCACATGTGAGGACTGAGCCATTTGGTTCAACAGAACCTAATAGCTGCGTTATTCCGCCGTGGGGAATGCGGCATTAATCCGGCCGTGGGCATTAGCCCTAAATAAATTGAGCGCAGATGTCCTGTGCGCACACCTAGTTTTTTTTCTGCACCTTTGACTTGAATGAGTGTCTGTTGTTCAAGATGTCAGACCACAGTTTGCCCCTAAAATAAGCCCTGGCTGCATTAAAACAATATATATACATTACCTAACAGCCGCTGTCCGCTCCGACGCACTTGTCTACAGTATATATAATATGCCCAATGCTCTATCGGTTCATGAATCCCGCTTGCAGGAAGCGCTGACTCTGATTGGCTCTCGAGTGCTGGCGCGCAGCCAATCATGGCAGCGCTCGATGAGCCAATCACAACCATCGTATTGAATGGCTGTGATTGGTTCATCGAGCGCTGCAGTGATTGGCTGTGTGGAAGCGCTTGAGAGCCAAACTGAGCCAGCGCTTCCTGGAGGCGGGATTTTTGAACTCCCTGACCAGGAATTCCTGGCTGAAGACTATGAACAACTGTCGCAGAACTGCTGGAGACGTGCGACTGAGCGGACAGCGCCTGTTAGGTAATGTATTGTTTTGTGTTTTTTATGCAGCCAGGGCTTATTTTTGGGGTAGGGTTTATATTTCAAGCCCCCTAAAAATTCTAGCAAAACAGCACTACAAGGTCACGCAATATCGGCACAAGAAAACGCAGCGATGTCGCACACAACACAGATGCGATATCACTACGATTTTCTCACGGCGATTTCGCTGTTGCCTGTGTGAAAGTGGCCTAATGGGTCTCTGTCCGATCAGTGTGCCGTCAATTGCAGATATAGAGAGCAGACGCCTGTGAATAAGCCCATAAGGCTAGAATGATCCCCGGCCCGCTCTGCCTCCATTCACTAGCGATGATCATTCCTGTGTTAGGCCGCCTACACACGGGCGGGTTGGATTCCACAGAATCCGGCCCTGGCAGCAGCGGCGTTCGTGCGTACCTGCTTACTTCTCTCTTCATCTGTACTGCGGATGATCTGCACAGCTTGCCATCGGACATGCGTGTACAGTTTTTTTTCCTTTTTAACTCCTGCTTTTTGGAATCCGCAACCTTTTTTTGCAATTTCCGCAAAAAAATTCTGTATAGCCTCATTGACTGTAATGAGTCGGTTTGCTGTTCGTGCGCACTTAGTTGCAAATATGGGCAACACACGGATATGAACATCACCTCTAAAATCCTTATCACTTCCTGAATGTGTGAACATAGTCTTAGGGTTCTTCCACACTGACGATAGATTTTCCTGCGATGCAAGAGTGAGTGAAAAAACACAATTTTGAAACCTATGATTTTCAATGGTTTCATTCTCATTTGCGATTTTTTCACTCACTCCAAGTTGCGATAAAAAAAATCTGTGATATCTCCCATTGTTTTCAATGGGGGAAGATCGCGAAAGAGCTTTGGAATGCCCCATAGTGAGGAGAGAGAGGGGAAAGCCCTGAGAAAGCCCTTTAGCCCTGCCCCCTATCTCTCCAAATATGTAGGAGATCCCCTGTAGCTCCGCCCCCTCTCTCTCCTTACTATGGGGGATTACAAAGCTCTTTTGCCATCTTCCCCCATTGCTTTCAATGGGGCCTGCACTGTGCTTCCCCTATCTACAGAGTAGAGTCCCCTGATAACATTCTTCCTGGTAAGGTGGCAGGGGTCCCTGCATCCAGACTGCTGTTCAATGGAAAGTTAGCTCAGGTTTGAATACAACCAAACTGATCAGGCTACTCAATTTGTGTAACTCCCAAGTTAGTCCGGTCTCACACGACCAGATTTGAATTGCGGATTCCGCGGGCTCTGTCTCCCCGTGAGATACGTGTTAGCTTGCAGGCAATCAGGTAGCCTAAAGTAATGGTAGTCTTGTCCTGTATTGTTTTTCAGACATGTGCCCCATGCATGTGAAAGTCTTGTGCGGGTACTGGTGCATCTTCTCTCCACCAGTACAATGGGTGGAGACGTGGGATTGTCCTGGGGGAGGTATAGGGTACGCCCACAGCTGCTGATTGGCTGGCCTCCTTTCTTTGCTATCGCCCTTCTGGCATGTCAGCTCCTCGATTCCCTCCTTTCTCAGCTGCAAGCGGTGTGCTTGTTAGCGGCACTGTCGGCCTTCTGCCATGTTAGCTCCCTGTGGGCCTCCTTTGGCCGCTGCTAGCCCCTTTGTTGCTAGTGTTGCGGTCATTGTGGGTGCACCGGGCTGCCATCTCAGCTCCAGAAGGCGGCAGGGCTCTGATCCCATCCCCTGCTGTGACTGTCACCGCAGAGCTGCCTGCAGTGTCCCCCGCTGTCACTCTTACTGCCGGGCTGCCTGCAAAATCTCATGCTGTCCCTGCGCCCCAGACGGCGGGCCCACTCTCTGTCTAGCCGTCCTCCGGCGGTTGCAAGCCCCTTTCTTGACAATAGCGCTCTGACCCAGCGCTCCCTTCCCCAGCTGGCACTGGCGCCGCTGGCAACAGCGCTCTCACCCTCCAGACGCCGCTCCGATCCACGGACGCAGCAGTGTTTATCGCACACTCCGGCTCCATCAGTCCCGCTACTCCTGTAACCCTAAACCTAAGGCTAACCTTAACCCTCCAGCATTAACAGGGCGGATACAGTCAATCACTATGTCTCCACCCATACTTCTGGTGGAGGCAAGATGCACCAGTATCGGGTGTACGTGCCCCATGCAAATTAGCTACTCTGCATTTGCAATCCCACCTCTCCTCCTCCAGATTGACAGTCTTGTTTGATCCCAATTCTCGTCAGCAGGTTACTAAATCCCGTACTTGCACAGTAAAAGAACCTGTGCAACCTTCAGCCAACTTCAGCAATCTGCTGCACATGCGCATATGTTGCTACCTTTCAAACTGTGCAAGAGGGTTCCCAGCAAGTGCTGGAAAAGTACGGTATAGTGAAAAGCAAGCTGGAACCTGCACAGTGGGACCTCGAAGATGTATAGGCGGTGTATATTGTAGCTGCGCATGCGCAGGATTTCAGCAAGCACATGTCAATCAAGTAGGCAGAAGTGGAGTTGCTTCTTGAACTCATTACAACGCTGGACTCTTCCTGTTCCTGGAACGCCCAGCGGACTCCTAAGCCCTATTTTATATATAGAGCAGGAAAAGTTTAATTTCTATTATCAAAGGCAGTGGGTCATGCATCTATAGTGATGAGTGATGTGTAGATTCATCTGTATGTGTGATGGTGAAAGCAAATAAAAAGTATAGTTTGATAAAGAGATAAAAGGTTTCTCAAAAAAGAAATGAGAGGTTTGTGAATTAATTTCTATGTTAGACAGTGCCGGTTAGGGGTCAAAAGAGACATGACAGGTTACATTTAAAGACAGCAATCAAGAGTTTGCTGCGGAGATAAAAAGGTTTCTCAAGAAAGATGTCACAAACAAACGTGTCTGATTCAGGAAATGATAAAATACTGCAGATACTTCTAGGAAAGACTGAAGTTGTCAGAGATAAAGACTTGAAGAATGAGCAGAAAGTTATCAGAGAAGCCCTGAACTCATCTAAGATAAAGAAGAAACTGCAAAATCAGATTAAGGCCCCCTGTCCATGGCCAAGGCTAGCGATATTCTGCCGCAGGGGAGGAGGGGGAGCCCTGACAAGTCTCAGAGATAAGCCTATCTGATAGATAGGCTTACCACGGAGAATCGCGGCAATCGTAGCATGCCACGACTTAAATCCCGCAAGTGGTGAATCGCTATGATTCTCCGCTCGTGGACGCCGGCGCTGCTCTTTCCATAGCAACCCTATGGAAAGCTTTGCAGATCGCCCGCAGATCATCGCCCGTGGACAGGCAGCCTTAAAAAGATCTACAAGATTTTCCTGAATCAATTAAAAAAGTCAGAAAATGCACTGAATATTATAGTGAGCAAATATGAAAATGACACTATAAGGCAGATAAGGAAAGGAGTTTGAGAGTAAAAAAAAAAGTATGGGCATGGAACAGGTTAAAATAAAAAATAAAACATACAGCCATTACGGTCACACAAGAAGCTGCGGTGGTCACGTGCCGTTCATTGTACACGTGACGGACTTCAGTGGTGATGTAGTGATATTGCCACGAATGCCCGTGACTGCTGAAGTTGTTACATGTACAATGAACAGTATGTGACCGATACAGCTTCTCCCAGGATGAGAATAGTGCTGGGTAAGAGGGAATATCTGCGATCCTGCACTGGATTGGGGGGGGGGGGGTATCTGACCAGTCTGTATTGGTAATTTCATTATTTTAGCCCGTTCCCTGCCCAGAAGTTATCTTTTTATTCTCTTTTATCCACTGTCTGACATCTAAAGACATTCTGATTGAAGGCCGTACCGCTTCCGATGTCAGAAGACGTCCAGCAGGGTATTCTTACTGTATATTACTGGCTGCTATGTTGTCGGGGGCCTTTCCAGCATAACCAATACTGCAGTACTGGCTCTAGCCAGCAGGTGGTGCCATTGTATAATGGCAGAAAGGGAAAAACCCCTAGGAAACCCTGAATCCAAAATTGGATTGCAAAGAGTTAAATGTCTGACATGAAAAAAAAACACAAAAGGACTGAATACACTCTAATGAGCGATACCATGTTTTATATTAATTTTTGCCCCAAAAGAGGCATGGGGTCTTATTTTTGGCGGGTGTCCTATCATACTTACCTAGCCGACAGAACATTGTTTGCTGGTAACAGGGTTTGAAAACCCCGCCTCCAGCAAGTGGTTGCTCCGATTGGTTCATCGAGTGCCGCCATGGTTGGCTTAGCCGTGGCGCTCGAGAACCAATCACAGCCATTCAATGCGTTTGGTTAGCTATGGGGAACTGCTCCCTATCAGCCAATCTATCCATACAACATAGGAGATGTAGCAGCATGGCGGTGTGCCTTGGGAAAATGATTGATTTCTGACAAATGACATAACAGGAACTTTAACAATGACAAAAAAAGGTTGTCACATGCGATGGAGCTGGCATCAAGATATCATCCCGGCTCCATGTTCAGATTGCGGCCGGCACTCCACAACAACTACGGTAGTAGGTTATTTATTGTGGTGATGAGAAGATGTATTTTCTATTCCAGCAAGGATAATAACATCATCCTAAAGACTCCTTGAACTGCTGCAGCGATGTCATCGACGGGCACACAAGATGCTGCTGCTCCTTTAGAAGAAAAAGAAGCAAAAACATCAGTGAAAGGAACTAAATCTGTGTAAGCTGTGAAAATAAGTTGTCAAAAAGTGTTACTTAAAAAAAAAAAGACAATGTTTTAGGCTACTTTCACATTGTGCTTTTACTTCCAGCACTGCTTCTGTCTCATCTTCTATGCAGAAAACCGCACAGGAATGGAAACCGGGACAGAACCATAAGGTTTAAATTATAACTAACCTTTTAAAAAAACTTCTGATGTGTCATAGTGACATGGCAGAAGTTTTGATTGGTAGAGGTCCGGATGCTGAGACCCCCAGGATCACTAAAACGAATGAGAATAAGTGCTCATCTGAGTGCAGTGCCCATTTGGCTGTCATCACAAGCAGTGTACAGACTCCACAGACTTTTTATGGGGCCAATACATTGCTCCAAGCAGTGATGGAGACAGTCATAGGGGCATGGCACTCAGATGAGCACTTCTGCCCATTTTTTTAGCGGTAGGTGGGGGTCTCACGACCCAGATCACTGCAATCAAAACTTCTGATATGTCATTATAACATACCAGAAGTTTTTAAAAAGTTTACTTAGGCTACTCTCACACAGGCTTTTTTTTACAGCGTTTAGCATGGCATTTGAAACGCCAGCTAAAAACACTGTACTGAGCCTCCACTGATTTCAATTGGGGCTTCTCAGATGAGCGTTTTAATTGCAATGATAGGGTGCATTAAAAACGCTGTCAAACGCATTTGAAAACACAGAGTTTTTACTAACGCCTGTGTGAGACTGGCCTTACAGTTTAATACTTGCGACAGGTCTCTGTCTCACATATTGACCCCTATTGCTCAGTCTAGGTTTCTGTCCCTTTACAGTTTTCTGCATAGAAGTCAGAAACCGGAGATGGAATTGGCTCTGGAAGTACAAGCATAATATCAAAGTAGCCTAATTTGAAATATGGCGATATATTTCATAGTATTGCTCTAAGGGTCAATTTATATGGCCGTTCTTTTTTTTTAGCAATGTTTTTTATTGAAATGAATCGAAGTACAAGTTACAAAATAGCTGTTATATAAAAGAGGACATTGAACGACACATCTCGTCATCTTCCTGGTCATGAAGGAGACTTTTACCATTAGAAATATAGATAAGAAAGCCACAATATTATATCATAGTAGTCTAATGATGATACTTCATGTAAGAAAATAGTTTAGCCAGTATTTCCAAGTTGCATTGAATGAGGAAAACATGTTCCTTCTCAAGGCAAATAACTTTTCATAACATTGTTGTACAAAAAATAAAAGTGTCCAAAAAAAAATAAAAACAGTACTCACCTCCCCCGGCGCTGCTGCAGGCTGTTGCTCCCTCCTCGCCCCCCGGCAGAGCATTGCTTTCTGGATGTGGGGCTTGAAATCCCCGCCTCCAGAAAGCTAATGCTGTGATTGGCTAACTCACGCGGCGTCAGTTAATCACAGCCATTCAATGACATTTAATGACTGTGATTGGCTGACGCCGCATGAGTTAGCCGATCACAGCCATTCAATGATGTAATTGAATGGCTGTGATTGCCTGACGCCGTGTGAGTTAGCCAATCACAGCATTAGCTTTCTGGAGGCGGAGATTTCAAGCCCCGCATCCAGAAAGCAAGGAGGGAGGAGGGAGCGACAGCCTGCAGCAGCGCCGCAGAATGCCGGGGGAGGTGAGTACTGCTTTTTTTTTTGACACCGTATTCCCGGCATATAAGGCGACAGTTGGGGGGTCGTGTTATACACCCAGTCGCCTTATACGCCGGAATATACGGTATATCTTATCAAAAATTTGCGCCGTATGTTTGCACATATTTGAGATATTACAGTTGAACATGTGAAAAAATAACAGTTTTTTTCAATATTTTCCAAATTTTTGCACTTCTAATAAATATACACAAATTCTATTGGACTATTTTTACTACCTTAATGAAGTACAATATGTGGTGAAAAAACAATGTCAGAAACCTTTACAGACTTATTCTATGTTAAAGAGACACATGTCAGATTTCCAAAATTATACTCCGTCACTAAGGCGCAAACAGGCTTGGTCACTAAGGGGTTAAGACACCAATTCTACATAATACTCTGATCTTAAATTGTTTTCATTTTCTTCAGCAGCCACGATCAAGTCGTTCCAAAGCACCCCAAATTAAAGAGGTCAAAGAACCAAGGAATGATGCATTTTGCCCGGGGCGCATGCACCGACCGCATGACATACAGAGAGCTGGTACACTGCCTAGAAGAGATGAAGTTAAATAAAGGTTAGTGACTGGAGACCAAGAAGTACAATGTTGTATGATATCAGGTGCGGAGGTGAGATACCTAATGGATGACTACTGTTGCATCTACAGGCTCCTGTGTTTGCAGCCCTTATGATGTGATCCCTTGCGTACCCCTCTGCCCTGAGACGAGGACAAAACTGTTCGGGCAACCACATATCTCAAGGCAGGTGCAGAAAAACATCTATAAAGAAACATCAGACTTAGACATGCAGATGAAGACCAGAGGAAGAACACACTGTGACATTCGGGTTAGTTACCTTAGGGTTGGACTCTGATTTTGGCATGGGTAAACGTTATCTCATAGTCAAACAGTGAGGCGAAAAACACAGAAGGCCATCAAGTTCAATCTACTAGTTTCATGTGAGGCTTGGATCACATCTCTCGTATTGTAAAATCACGGAAAGCTAGGATACTACAGTGAGCTGCCTCAGTTTCCAAAACTACGAGATATGTAAAACATTTTGAAGAAGACCTATGAAGTCAGCAGGGTCGGCTGCATAGCTTTGCAATCGCTGCCCCACTGACTCCAATGATCGCTTTCTTTAGTTTATACTTATTCCTGTTCCGGATCTTCTTACATTTTGCTCATGGCTCTGTGAATGTGTCAAATGGGCAGTCTCCCATTGTTAGGCTACTTGCACACAGGAGAGCGCGATATTGGGCAGAGAAACTCGTGAACATGCGATTTATCACCGATTTACCTCGCAACGCACAAATCTCTCGGCCATGTGAAAGCAGCCTTATAGGCCTTTTATATGAGTGAGTCATCCTTTTTTTCTTTTTTTGTTTTGTATACAAGAAAAAGATAACAGAAGTAGGGCCAGATTTTTTTAGCAGTGATCAGTGAGAGACAGAGTACACATAGATATCATCCACATGCAGCATTGACCAGAAATCAGAGAAATCGGACCAGAATAGAACATGCTGCTATTTTTGTTACCAGAACCACTGGTCAGCGTAACAAATGAATGTCTGCATAGCCCCATTGACTATAATTGTACCGTCTGTGTGCAGTCAGTTGCAAACATGGACCGTACACGGTTATGAGAATTGCCCTTGTGAACAAGCCCTTTGGGCCAATTCATACAGGCATATTTTTGGGCCGTTGTGCTGTCCATGTCTTCCATAGACAGCGCATGGCCCCATTATAGCCTATGAGGCTATTCACATGAGCAATTTTCTATACAGACTCATGACCCATATGAAAAAAAATCACTGCATGTCCTATTCTCATCTGTTTTCGTGTTCATGCACATCGGACAACAGCCAAACATGTGTAAGGCGGCTGTCTGGTGCAAGTTACACCTGTTGTGGGAATAAATCATATTCCAGAAGATTTCACTGATCGGTTATAATGAGAAGCTTCATGCATGAATATATGTATTTGAACTGACTGATGTTATCCGTCAGTCCCCAATACTCTTCTGATTTATTCAAAGGATATACAATACAAATATAGTTGAATATGACGCATCAATTACATGCACGCCTCCCCCAACATCATAACACCTCATGATTGGCCTAGTATGTAATGATGTAATGATTAACATATGTTTACGCCCCAGGTATATGTCGCGACGTGAACATGTAATTCCTTTATACCCAAGTAGCATAGATTTTATTAATATTCCAATCTACACCACAGGAACTTCTCATAGATAAGAAGTTCCTCCCCTTGATAGCTAGCACTGGGAACCATAGGTGGAAGGTTTAGCTACAACATTGTACTTGTACATACTAGGGTATCATATTGAGCTCGTTAACCATTTAACTGCTAGCTATTTCCTATGAAGGAGGATATATGAATAGATATATGTTTGCCTAGGCTGATATAAGAAACACATTTATATTCTTACTACAACACACTCATGTTTCTTGGGACCAATTTTCAATATGGCCATGTGAAATCAACCTAAACTGTATTTACACAGGCTATTTTCACATGCAATTTCTGTGTGTTGCGAGACGCACAGAAATCCCACGTGAAAAAAACCCATTGTTTTCAATGGGGGTATGGGGATAATATACATGGGCGATTTTTCTCTCGCAGCAATAGTGTGAACAAAATCGCATGTCCTATTTTTGGGTGATTCTGTTGAAGAAACCCCCATCATTCCCTATAGGAGCCAATGCAATTTTCATACAAGTGTGATGTGTTTTTTTCTATTTTTACTATTGGAACAACTTGCAATTTGTTTTTCATGCATGTGAAATACACACATGTAAAATCGCAGGTACGGCGATGCATTTTTTGGCAAAACGCGTCACAATCCCAGGTTTACTTGCGTATTATTGGACTGATTTTCTTGAACCAATATCGCACTCGCCCGTGTGAATACAGCCTTAATGGGTGACATTAGTCTTAATTGACAGTGATCGGTGGGGATCACCCACTTGACACATTCACAGCATCCGGAGCCAAATCTAAGAAAAGCCCGTTTGTGCGAACAAAGGTGAGTATACACAAAAGAAAGACATTCATGAAGTTACTGGGGCCGCAGCTGTAAAGCTATGCAGCTAGCCTCTGCTGACATGAGGACATGATGGGTCCTCTTTAAGGGATAAAATACTTGTAGTTGTAATTTTGGTATTGTAGCTTTCCACCAGATAGAATTATTTAGAACTCAATAATCAGACATATTACATACATGGGTGGATATTGCATACGTACAATATGGAATAATTTTATCATCTTCATTTTTCATCTTCTTTATCATTCTTTTTTAGGTGGGCATTTATATTCCAGGATGTAAACGAAGATTAAACCCCTTCACAATAGACCTTATGTTGCCTAACAAGAAGTTAAAAAACCTGAACATGAATGACCACGACTTGGTCAGAGATGAGGTGAGTCTTATCTGTGCATGTTACTGTATTGCAGCTCAGTCCAACTCAAGGCAATGGTGTTAGGCTATAATACCAGGCATAGAATATAGATGTCATTGTGTCACAATGGATATACCAACTTTGCTTGGCTGAATTATTGCCACATCTTTGATCACAATGGCTTTTTGTAACTGGCATTTCATCTTCCTGGCATACAGGTGGCCCTTGGAAAAAAACGTTTCTTGGAAAAAGTCTCTCGAAGAAAAATGTCCTCTATGCTCCATTTCTGGGACACGATTAAAGCAGGTCAGATTGAAAAGGAAACCAGAAATCCTAGATTTTGCAACATCTTCTCTACCTATTCTTGGTCATGGGATGCCCAGTGTGAGCTTCTAGCAAAGGAGAAACTTTGGCAGTGGGAGACAAAGAAACACTGGGAGACCGTCTCTGCACCTCTCCACACCGGTATACATTGGAACTACATGGCCCAACAGGAAGAGACTGATGGGGAGCACACAGAAGACCTCAATGATTCATCCTGGAACCTCTCCGAGAGTCCCAATGCGGAGCAAAAACCTGAGAAAGAAGACATTGTACACGAAAGAAATGACCAACCTTCAGCATATCCTCTACTCCAGTTCAATAAATAGTGCAGCAAACATCCTAAACTTTGATATAGGTTTTCTCTGTAGTGAGGTTCTAAATGGCAATGACTTTGAAAACAATAATGGCTCATACACACGGTATGGTGGCTGTATAGCTGCACACCGAGTTCAAGACTCTCCAACCTGGACCCAGCTTCTTGCTTTCCTCTGGAGGTCATTCACTGCGTAGCCATCTTTGGTTCTGACTGACTCTCTCTGTTAATTTCCAATGCTGCTTCTTAGTTTTTGGGAGAAAGTGACGCACATCATGCTACGGGCTACGGCCTGGTCATTAGAATCATAGAATGGTAGAGTTGGAAGGGACCTCCAGGGTCATTGGGTCCCCCTGCTCAGTGCAGGATTCACTAAATAATCCCAGACAGATGACTATCTACTCCTGCTTTGGTTTGAAGACTTCCATTGAAGGAGAACTCACCACCTCCTGTGGCAACCTGTTCCACTTATTGATTGCCCTACTGTCAAAAAGTTTTTTCTAATATCTAATCTGTGTCTCCTCCCTTTCAGTTTCATCCCATTGCTTCTAGTCTTTCGTGTCACATCTGAAGCCATCGTCATCTGTTTAATAGGAGGGAGACTCTCTCTCCTAAGGGTGGCTTTACATGGGGCACCTAACAGTCATGCCAATGACTTATGACTCCTATGCTTTCACACAGGAGCTGTAATTGTTCAGTGAATGGAGTCGAAGTGCACTGGAGATCTCTTCCAGCTGCCCTAAAGAACCCGCTCACTAATTGCTTTATTTCAGTGAGCTGAAACGATGTGACTAGCCACTACGGAGCGACTTCTTGCTCATTACCCTGGTGAGTCCCTTGTTTACATGGGACATCTATCACTAAAAATTAAAAAAAATTACTTGGTTTCTCTCACTGAGAACAATCACACTTTGCTCTACTGGATAACTCGGTACCAAACTTTTTTCATTATACCTAATAGAAGATACCAGATTGCACCGCGCACAGATGGAACTAAAACATCTGAAGAAACTGGCACAACTGGACAGCGACATTTTCTTTTTAACCAGATGCAAAAAGGAACATTTAATCCCCAAAGGACTTTGCCTAAGGAATCCCAATCTGCACCCCTATAATACTCATTATACACGTCTATGCTACAGGACGTCTGATAGACTGCGGAACCACCTGATCCACGTCGTCTATAGCACCAAGTTAAAGGCCCTGTACACTATGGTTGTACCTAATAGGCCTTATGCCCACGGCCAGGTCAGAATCCAACTGCAAGATTCTTGCAGCGGAATGCGACCCGTGCCCTGGCATTGACCTCATACTTACCCATCCAGCGTCTTTTCCCTCCGCTCTGCGATGTGCAGGCTGGCGAACAGCTGCGCATGCGCAGAGCGGTGCCGGCGCATCAGAGGTGACGTTTCTGTGTGAGCCACTGCGAGTCCCGCACAGAAATAGGACATGCCGCAATTTAAATATCACACGAGTTTTCATGCGGTCAAATCGCCGCTGTCGGCATGGGATTGCATAAATGAATGCAATCCCATGACAGCGTGCCACGGTGGAAATTCTGCAGAATTTCCATGCGTTGGCATTGGGCCATAAAGGAACAAGGAAAAGAAACTCCAAAGACTTTGACTCAAAGCAGGGCTGTAAACAAACACTGATAAAGAACATCCCGAGTCTGGCTGGATGGAAGAGAACACAGAATAGAATCAGCATGTATGTAAATGTATCTGCTTGACTGTTAATATCACACTATAATGTAGACATACAATAACAAAGGTTATAAAGTTGTTATACATGTATACGGGGTAGGTAAAGTACAATATTCACTGAAGTGTGGATTCAGCTCATTGAAAGTACAACTGACTATTCTCAAAGGGACAAAGTTAAAGAGATAATCTGAAAGGATGGAAAATTCCACGGACTAATTTTCCTGCTGTTTACTCAGGATGCTGGATGACTTATATATTGCATACGCGAGAGACTCAAGGAAAGGTAGGGGGTTGTAACACTTTCGTTTTGCTTTTTATTTAATTTTTTGGTTAAATAAGAAATGTGATGAAAATCCAAATAACGCTGGCTGCACACGACCGGGTCAGATTCCGCATGCGGGAGCCAGCAGCGGAATATGACCCTGTGCCCAGCTGGCATCCACGCGTACCTCACATTCTTTTTCTGTACTAAGGATGGTCTGCACGGTGAGCCATCAGACACACGCAGTGCAGTTTTTCTTTTTTTTGTAAATCCCTGCTTTTCCTGCGTCGTTGCCTAGAGGAGGGTCTGCGGGTCGGACGGCTTCCATTGATTTCCGCTCGTGTACAGGAAAAAACGCTTTTACATAGAATGCTATAGGCGGTATTTGCTGCGGAATCCGGAGGTGGATGCCCGCTCCAGATTCCGCAATGCAAATCCGGCCTTGTGCAGCCGATCTAAAAAAATATTTAATATAAAAAAAGAATCGGCTGTGTTATCAACCTGTCATCTCACAAAGCCACTAATGTGTTCAGTGTGTTTTGTAGGGGGCTTATATTCCTACTAAACCGCTTGATAAAACAGAACGCTGCAGTGACATGAAGGAATTTTTCAGGAGACTAAGCTGGAAAGAGTTCTTCCATGACAAAGAGGAGACAGGACTTTCAAGCACATGAACACAGGAGGAACTAGGAGCAAAGAAGAAATCTAACTGGACACCCCCTCCTGGTCATTTAAACAGGTGCAATCTACTATACTGGATAAGCAGAAAAATAAAGCATTTAATATCAATATGCAGAAAAGAAAGACCATCTATGTACTCAAAATAACAAGGAGATCACCATTAAGCCTGCGGATAAAGGTGGCGCTATAGTCTTCATGAATACATCAGACTACACGAAAGAAGCAGACGGACAACTAACAGACACCAGATAAAATAAAAATAAGAGGATCAAGACCCACCCGACTAAAATATATAGGGGAATTGAGAAGGGTCAAAACCTTTGGACTTGATACTGGGAAACCCCAGTCTTGAAATATTCTACATGCTTCCCAAACTACACAAAGCTGGCAACCCAGGTGCTAGGTCGGGCAGACATGGGCATCGTGCTCTTAATCTGTGATTGACTTTTTTCCAGCACTGTCATGGTTAAATTGGTTTTGTCTCTTCCACCCAGCTGCAGATTGTTGGTTATCACTTCACCACTACTGGTATATAGAGGCCTCAGACCTGACAGCCCCTGCTGCAGTGTTGGTGTGTGAGTCCTTTCAGGTATGCACGTGTCGCAGCTGCTCCTGTTTGTTCCTGTGTTTGCAGTTTATGCTTTGTCTTTAGTTTGCTCAAGTACTTCCAGCCTGGTCCTGAATTTGCTCACTTCTTGGTTCTGCAGACAGCGTGGTATTATCCAACTTCCTGTATCAGTCCTGACAGGGTTAATCAATGCCTAGGTTCCCGCACAGGGCCGCCCTTGTCAGGGCGAATTCTCTGCTGTTGATAGGCAGGGACTTTCCATCTATTGCTTCCAGCATAGGGATAGATCCCCTGGTCAACTTGTATTCCAAGTCACTCCTTTCAGCGGTGAGCATCCGGGTTTCCAAAGTCATCTGTCTGCCCTACCGGTCTGTTCCATCTACTGGTTGGGCGACACAGTGGATCCACATCAAATTCCCAACACCGGGGAGGCCAATTATTTCAGGTGTTATTTCTCCTTTGGCAAAGAGATATTCCTGCAACTCACTGGAACAGCCATGGGCAGTAAAATGGCACTGCAATATGCCAACATTTTCATGGCAAAACTGGAAAGTGACTTTCTGGCCTCCTGCTCCAGCAAACCATTGGCCTACTTCTGCTACATTGATGACATCATAATCATCTGGACCCACACCAAACAAGAACTAATAAAATTCCATGAGAGATTTAATGCATTCCACCCCACCATAAACCTGACATTAAGTTACTTGTATACAGAAGTCAACTTTTTGGACACCACCAGAAAAATTTTAGACAATTCAATACAGATATCCCTATAAAACCCATTGATCAACCCACATATATTATATGTGACAAATTCCACTCCAAACACATTAAAATGTCCATTGTCTACAGCCAGGCCATCAGATACAACCAGATCTGCTCCAACCCAACAGATAGAGAGGAACATTTATACCATCTTAAAAGGACATTTTTAAATCTGTGCTACCAACCCATCTCAATTGATGAACGAATCACCAGAGCCGCCAGGATACCCAGAAATCAACTACCCCGATACACAGAGACCCCTATGACACCTATAGATATGCCAATGGCCTAACACATGGTGTTAATAAGGAGGAGGGTATTCCAGAGGAAAGATTATTCATGTATTAACCCTTTCCAATCCAATTTGTATCCTGGTTTTCCTAGGGGGCTTACTCTTTTTCTGCCATTATACAACGGCGCTATCTGCTGGCTAAAGCCAGTACTGCATGAGGTGACACGTTGGATAGGCACCGACAGCAGAGAGGCTGGCAATATACAGTAAGAGAACCCCAACGGACGTCTTCCAACATCGAAGCTGTACAGCCTTAAATCATAATGTCTTCAGAGGTCAGACAGTGGATTGGAAAGGGTTAAAGGCTGATCTGAGGAGTAAACTTATTTTATTTGCATTGAATTTGAAAGTGAATGGGACCCTCTATTAGACTTACCTGCTCTGGACTGTGTCTACAGGGAAGTGTTAAAGGAGTTATCTTGGACTCTTTTGATTTCTGTCTATTGATGACCTGTCCAGTATAGACCTGACCAATATAGGTCATCAATAGATGATCGGATCCCCGCTAATTACTGGCACTGCTATCACTATGGAAAGTACATAGTGCTGACTATATCACAGCTACCTGGTTAGATATTGCAGGCACAGATCTCATTAAATTCAATATCTGCAAAATCAGGACCCGACTGTGCACTAATGTAAGGCAAGAATCCCCAAACAGCTGTCTGTACAAGACTATTCTGCTTTGGCTTACATCTCTAGCCATGGTGCACACCATTGGTTTTTGACACATTGGGTAGTTACCTACCAATAGGAGACATTATTCCACCACTCATTTGTCTAGTATTTGTATCTGAAAAGTATGAAAAAAGCTAAAAGTTTTGAGGTAGGTAACAAAAAGTTTGCTACTATTTAGTTATATTAATCTAATTTCCCAAAGACCCCCAATGTATCAGTACAAATGTCGAAAGCATCAAATTGATGATAAGAGAGTATCCAGTCCACCCTGCGTAATGCATTAACTGTCCCATAAATCCCATACACTGCGGCTTCCCATAGTATAGTAGAACAGGTCAGCGGCTTACATATATTAGAGTGCCTTCACACTTGCGAGAAAATTGCACATTTTTTGAGTGATGTGAGAGTGAGTGAAAACGCAGAATTATGAAACCCATGCTTTTCAATGGTTTCATTCACATCTCTGATGTTTTCACTCAGGTGATGTTGGGAGATTTGTAAATCGCTGCATGCTCTATCTTTATGCATTTTTTTTTTTTTATCGCCCATGTTTCCTATGGAGACTTTGTTTTATCGCATTCCAATGTAAGAACTTGCGATTTTCGTGAGATGCATTAACATTTGAAACTCCCATTCTCTGGTGCTGAGATGCATCGGCACCAGTGGGGGTGTACTTGGCAGGTTTTACCATTCCGGCTCAGTTCAGGGGTAAGTCCTATAAGAAGTGCAATGATTAGAGGTAGAACTGTAAATCCTGGGCCTTGATTTATAATCTCCATACAGCGTTCCTATGTATTGGGTAATATCCTGACATCTCAAGATGTGATAAATATATAGTAACTCCGCTGAGGGGCATAGCTCTCTTCCCAAGATTATCTCCTTGAGACTACAAGATCACCTCGTATGTCAGTCTGCCGTCTACTGCAAACACCGCGCCATAGCTGGTAATCACATGGAAGAGAGAAGCTATAGGGCGGAGGCATGACTAAGGCCTTATTCAGACCCCAGAATGATATTATATATCAGGTGTCAGATGGGAGAAATTTCCTATTTCATCTACATTGCATTGGATTGGCTGTGTGGCCCCGTCATGTCCCTTTAAATAACAGCTGATGCTTCCATTTATGATCGCTGAATGTTGTGATGGTCGGCTCCACCTGCGCTCATTGTGATATTGCACAAGGTATATAAGGGGCCGCATAGCTTACATTCTGTTAAGGGTTGTAGTTGTTAGTGGAGGTAAGTCTGCTCTCTCAGGATCTTCTTGTGTCCTCCATTATTTCCTGCCATTTCTCAGCCTTTTCCCATATGTCTCCTTCATGTGAGTCCAGCTGTCCGGTCTCTCCTCTCTCCATCCTATAAGTATATCAGCAGATAGTTCTTTTCTCTGTAAATTCATCTTTTTCCCCTCTGGTTTTGGTAGCATTGGTGAGCGATTTGCATATTTTCAGGTAAGTTCATGTCTATTGTATATGTACAATTTCTCTGATAATGCCCTGAAACCTCTCATACCCTGAGCTTATTCTGACTATGTAGGCAGTAGATGTTGGTGATTGATGGGTTGGTGATCAGGCTTTAGGTTCAGGTCTAGAGGTGCGGGTACAGGTTGGGTATAAATACACTACAGCGGGTATTTATAGCTATCAGTTTAGGTTAAGGTCTTAGCTTCAGGTTGGGTCTAGTCAATTAGAAGCACATAGCTGTCTATTTTAAACTTTTGTCTATATCTTAAGAAGTCTCAAAAGTCATTGATGTTTAATTCTCATTGTCTTCTCTACTCTCTATTAGGATGAAGAAAAGTTCAGTGGAGGAGGAGTTCCTGGATGAGATGTATGTGTATCATTTTTAGTGATGAAGTTCAGTTGATTTGCAAAACTTTTGTAAAAAGTTTGGTTTGGTCTGAATTAGTTTGAACCAAACCAGAAGTTCACCAAAACCCCTAAAACTGATGTATAACATTGTCTTAAGAGCCATAAAAGCCTTACAAAACACAGTTAGAGTGTTATACAGAGCTTTTATGGCCATTAGACAGTATTATACACCAGTGTTCAGGACTAGTTTTGAACAAACGTCACCAATAGAACCTTGTTTTGGGTAGAACTTTCTAAAAACCAGAGCCTGTATGTATAATATTTGTCTTGTTTTTTCTTATATTAGGTGGATCCAGATGGTGAAGCAGGCTAAGCCGTTATTCCGTTACTTATCTTTAGGAATAATGCTTGTATTTCTCTAGTGTGATATAGAAGGAGGCCTGTTGACACCAATGCTTAGATAAAATGCAATCTTCCTGCTAAACAATAATGTGGGTAGTAGTCCTTGCTCTCCTGTAGTGTCGTGTGGTACCTCAGTGTAGATGTTGGAGTTGGTGGGAAGCACTCCATGAAGCAGATTTAGATGGTGAAAACAATGTAACTGTTTATTTGCAGAGAAAGGGAGAATTTGTGAAAACTTGCAGTGATGACACGGATTACATTAAATTCACTTGAAGCAGATAAAAACTTTGAATTACACTTTACAACATTGATTGTTTCCGAACTTTTCTTAGGGGACTGACACTATCTTCTGGCTTTTCTCTCTGGCTTTTATTAATACATTGATTATGACTTGCTGACTTAATTTTCTTTCTTTCCTGTTCTGTTTCTCTATCTCTCCTCTTTCTGCTAAACATTTCTTGTATTTGAATACTCACACTTTGGATGTTCTAGCTTCCCATCGCACTGGCTGTCATGGATGTTCTCCTTTTTTATTCCCAGTCTATATCTCAGGCTCCCCTGGACTAGACTCTCTCCCGGCCTGAGCTAGACTGACCAATCCCGCCCACTCTCTACCTTTTATATCCCAACCCTCACCCAATCCTTAGCTATTGAAAAACTAACCATCCAATCCCTGAGCTAGCTAGGAGTGATGGGCTGTTGTGAGAGCAGGTTAAGGTGAATTCTGCCAACTCTTGTGGGGTTTCCTTGCATAGGCACACCCAATTAACATATTTAAAGTGATATACACACAATTTCACACAATTAAAGATATAGACACATGATTTCAGAAATTGGATATAGCAGTACTGTGGGACCCCACTCTGGGGTACTACAACTATATGAATTTTCTAACATTGTAGATTCAGGATGGCCAGACTGTTTCACAATAAATATCTACATTTTATAGGGTTTGAGTTTGGTAGGAACAGATTCTCCAGATGAGATATTTTTTGCAAAAGTTTACACCTGACCAATTATCAATGCGTATAACTGGACCTGCACTCTCCATTATAGGCCTATAGAACATCATGTGAAGGAGGCCTGGCCAAGTGTGGAATCACTATATAGTTGTAGTTTAGGTTGTTTTCGTTCTTGTTTTCTTATTGGCTTTCAGAATTATGTAATATGTTTTACTAATTCATTCAAATGGGAGAAAGATGAGGTGGAAAAGGAGGAGGAAGATGAGGAAGGAAAAATTTACATAAAATACATTGGTGAAAAGACCATCAGCAGGTTTGTAAAAAGCTTATTATTTCCTATTATATGGTGACTAAATTAATTTTATAACATTGCAGATTCAGGAAGACTGTTTCACTAGTGGATCTACATTTTATGGCGCTTGAGTTTGGTAGGAACAGATTCTATAGATGAGATTTTATTTGTAAGTTTACACATTATCATGATACTTGGACCTTTGTTCTTCATTACAGGCCTATGAAACATCATGTGAAGAAGGCCCGGGCAAGCGTGGAATCATTATATAGTTGTAGTTTAAGATGTTTTTGTTCTTGTTTTCTTATTGGCTTTCAGAATTATGTACCTATGTTTTATCTTATTTATTCACAAGGGAGGAAGAGGAGGAGCAAGGAGAGATTGAAGTACAATACTTAGACATTGGAGAACAGACCATCAGCAGGTTATTATTTCCTATTATAAGGTGAGTACATGTTATGGTGCTTGAGTTTGGTAGGAACAGATTCTATAGATTAGATTTTTTTTGTAATTTTTCACTTGACCAATTATCAATGAATATAACTGGATCTGTGTTCGCCATTATAGGCCTATAGAACATGATGTGAAGGAGGCCTGGCCAAGCGTAGAATCACTCAAGTAAGTTTATAGAAGGTGCAGAGCTGGATTTATACTGCTGAATATCGTTAAGTGAACCAAACCAGTGAAACCCTTTCTCAGGTCAAACTTTGCTAAACGTTTCGCCTGCAATGAACTTATTTCAACGTTCTCACGGAAACAGGGTCTACTCACCACTAGTAGATGAACACTGGTATATAAAAGGGGTTGCTACTTTTGTAACGAAAAAATACCGGCCAAGGCAAAAAGAGCTGGGCCTTAATGCAACATATGTTTTTTTATTCTATTATTCTAGTGACCACAACTAGCAATTGTGCCCACCTCAGTGGCCCCAAAAATAACAGTGCTCCCAGTAGTGGTTCCAATAGTAAGTGTCCGCCTTAGTGGTTCCATTAGTAATACTGGTCCAAGTAGTGGTCCCAGTAGTAATAGTAATAGTGCCCCATTCATAGTAACAGAGTATGTTAGGCTGAAGGGAGACAATGTCCATCTAGTTCAGCCTGTTCCCACCCCCACCCCATCTTGTTGATCCAGAGGAAGGCAAAAAAAAACCAATGAGACAGAAGCCAATTTAGCCCATTTGGGGGAAAAAAATTCCTTCCCGACGCCATAATGGCAGTCAGAATAATCCCTGGATGAAAGTTCCTACCTGACTTTAAGACCCGGATCAACAACCCCGCTGGTTATGATTATATCATAGTGCTCTAGAAAGGCATCTTGTCCCCTCTTAAACTCCTCTATCGATTTTGCCATCACCACGTTCTCAGGCAGAGCATTCCTTAGTCTCACTGCTCTTACAGTAAAGAACCCCCTTCAAGTGTTCCTCATAGTAGTCCCAGTAGTAACTCTGACCTCCACAGTGGCCCCAGTAATAATAGTGACCTCCATAGTAGTCCCAATAATAGTAATAACTCTCACAGTGGCCCCAGTAGTATTAATTTCGCTTACGTTGGCCCCAACTGTAATAGTGACCCCCCACAGTTGCCCCAGTAATAATAACGACCCCCACAGTGGCCTCAGTAGTAACAACAACCCAAACAGTGGCCTACACTTAGATACAGTACCCTCCCCGTAAATCTCCCGGCAGCAGGAGGACTCACACAGTCAGGGTGCGGGCAGACGAGCGTAGGCGTATTTACGTTCGCACGAGCGCAACGTATAATCGCCCGAGAGAACGTTTTTCACCGATCACGACCAGAGCTAGAAAGCGTATTTTCGTTTGTTCCTACTTTTCAAACGGTCTTTTCGGCCATCGAATATGCGTTGGCGCGTATTTCGGTCGCATATGTTCCGTTTTTTTTCGGGTTGCCGTTTTTACGCGCCGTAAAATCGCCCATGTGAACGAATACATTCGAAACCATTGCCTCAGATGGTCACGTATATACGTTTGGTCGCAAAAACGCGCTGTTTATGCGCTCGTCTGCCCGCACCCTCAAACACAATCTGCTGCCGCCAAGAACATAATGCAATTATTTCTTCTTACCGATAATTACCATTGCTGGTCAAAAATAAATACTTGCACTGGCCTTTATACCTAATTACTGGCCAGGCGGCAACTCTGTATATAACACTGTCTAAGAGCCATAATACTTTCAGGGATAATTCCCACGGACGGATTTCTGCCACGTTCCCTGCGGCGTAAATCCGCCGCGAAGTAACGCAGCTATTAGATTTTATTGAACCTAATGGCTCAGTCCTCACATGCGGGACTCTGCGGCGTGAAAAAATCGCAGCATGTTCTATTTTCTGCGGCAGGAGGTCTTCATTAATATATTTATTCTGAATGGAGACCGCGGAAAAACGTGCATTTTTCCACAATCGCCAGCGAGGACGTTTTTGTCTATCCCGCGGGATTCCCGTGACATTAAACTTCAGGCATATCCCGCTCCATCCGTGGGCAGGAGGCCTCAGTGTTAGACATGGCTTTGATGGCTCTTAGACACTGTTATACACCAGTTTTAGGACTTTTGGTAAACTTTCTGTTTGGTTCAAAATAATTTAAAGGGGTTGTCCCGCGCCGAAACGGGTTTTTTTTTTTTTCAACCCCCCCCCCCGTTCGGCGCGAGACAACCCCGATGCAGGGAAGTAAAGGAAGCTTACCGGAGCGCTTACCTTAATCCCCGCGCTCCGGTGACTTCAATACTTACCGCTGAAGATGGCCGCCGGGATCCTCTGTCTTCGTGGACCGCAGCTCTTCTGTGCGGTCCACTGCCGATTCCAGCCTCCTGATTGGCTGGAATCGGCACGTGACGGGGCGGAGCTACACGGAGCCGCTCTCTGGCACGAGCGGCTCCATAGAAGACTGCTGAAGACCCGGACTGCGCAAGCGCGGCTAATTTGGCCATCGGAGGCCAAAAATTAGTCGGCACCATGGAGACGAGGACGCTAGCAACGGAGCAGGTAAGTAAAAAACTTTTTATAACTTCTGTATGGCTCATAATTAATGCACAATGTATATTACAAAGTGCATTATTATGGCCATACAGAAGTGTATAGACCCACTTGCTGCCTCGGGACAACCCCTTTAATCCGAAACAAACTTTTTGCAAAACTTCAATGAACTAGCCTAACAAAACTTTTCAAAAGTTCGGTCATTACTATTGCTTGAGCTCATGGGGCTACAATCACTGAATCGTTGCTGGATGAATTGTGAGAACCAGATCTTTGTAAAATAAAGCCTATTTAACCCCTTAATGACGCGGCACTTTTTTTTTCATTTTCGTTTTTTCCTCCTTCCTTTTAAAAAATCGTAACTCTTTTATTTATTAATCGCTGTATGAGGGCTTGTTTTTTGCGGGACGAGTTGTATTTTTCAATTGTGCTATTTAATGTACCATATAATGTGCTGAAAAACTTTTAAAAAATTCTAAGTGGAGTAAAATGAAAAAAAAACGACATTCTGCCATCTTTCAGTGCATTTTGTTTCTACGGCGCACAAACTGCAACAAAAATGACCTGATAACTTGATTCTATGGGTCAGTACTACTACTTTTATGTTTTTTTAAAGACATCTAATTTTTAAAAAGTGCATTTCTGGCTTTATTTATTTATTTATTTTTTTGGACGACATTCACCGCGCAGGGTAAATCAGGCACTACTTTGATAGATTGGGTTTTTAAAGACGCGGCGATACCAAATTTGTACTTTTGTTTTATGATTTTTTTTATTATAGATATGGAAAAAGGAGGGTGATTTAAACTCTTATTACTTTTTTTGTTGTTTTTTTTCACAATTAGTAAAATGTTATTGTTCTGATTTTTTCTTTTTTTTTTTTTTTTTAGACCACCTAGGGGACCACAACGTGCGGTGCTTTGATTACTCCTGCAGTATGATATAATGCCATAGCATTACATCATACTGCAATCTGACAGGTGGTCTATCAAGCCGTCCCCACTGGGAGGGCTTGATAGGCCGCCTGCTAAGGCAGCCCTGGGGCCTTTTAGCAGGCCCCCAGCTGCCATGACACCCGCACGGCTCTCTGCCATCTCACGCGGGGGGACCATACGGGACCCCTGAACATCGAGGGGGTCCCGTAGGTCAACAATTGACAGCGACATTTAAAGGGTTAATAGCCACGATCGTCGGCGTGGCTAATTGCAGCTATTGCCCGTGGGTGTCAGCTGTAACAAACAGCTGACGTCCCCGCTGTATGACGTAAATGTACGTCATATAGCGGGAAGGGGTTAAAAACCCTTGGACAGCAGAATTCTGGCACCAGAAATTTGCATTTTTGGTGTACATGCCAAAAACTCCGACTTTTGGGGTTTATACACACGATCCATCACTTTTTCAAATAGTGGGTAAGGCCCGTTTTTTGGAGGCACGGCTGCACGCAGTCCGTTTCTTTACTGTAAACTATACCAGAAACTGATGTAGATTATAACAGTAACCTATTACAGCTCCTCGCTGAAGTAAATTTGTCATCTGGCGCACAGAGGTGCCACCAGACGAAAGAAATGTATTAAGAAGCTTCGGCCTCGTAATACATTTGTTGCTCATAGGCGGGCGCTGACGTTACTTAGACCAGCATATGAAACACCAGTCTAAGTAAATAACCAACAAAGTCCATGATCCACTGGGGTTTAGAAAGATCCCATCCCCATCTTTGTATTATCCATACTATCAATGATTATAAGTTGATCTGTAGAACATCATGTGAAGGCGGCCTGACCAACGAGGATTCAGTCATGTAATTCCATAGGAGCAGCAGAGCTGGATTTACACATCCTACGTCCTTCAGAACAAGAGACGCTTCTGCTCCCCCCCCTTACTCCCTACACAGTACTAATGCAGAGGCATCCTAGTAGGATATTTGAGAATGGGGTCTCTATACGAGACAAGTTTATTAACCCCAACTTCATTTGCTTTCAGATTTTCATCATAAACATTGATGCAAAACATTGTTCTAATGACATTGGAGAAAAAAGTGAGTATATGAGACCCTTCTAGACTTGGACTTGTTGCAGCCACATTATCGAAAATCATCATTGTAAAATGTGGATTATGTGGAAGGAATTAGGTCAATTCAAATTTTTTTTAATTGCTCTCCATTTTTTTCAGACTTTAACATCAACATTTCCAACATAATATCTTTGGTTTACATCAGACTATGAGACAAGCTACCATCAGACTACATAGTGAGACTTATATGAGACTCTCCCCAGGTTTTTTATACTATAGGTGTTATCCCAAAATCTATAGTTATCCCCTAATCACCACTGAGACCCCCATTGATCCTGAGAACAGGGGTCCTGTGTTCCTCTTTTCTTGTCACTCACTGCAGGCTTACTGCACACCCCGCAGTGATGAGAGGAGAGGAAAAAGGGATAGCAGTTCTCTAGATTTTAGTGGGGGTCTTAGTGGTGGATAGGAGGTAACTGTAGATAGGAGAAAACTTTACATTTTGGGAATAGACCTTTAAATTAGTCAATAGTTGGATAGATGAGGGGTGGGTGGATACTACAATTCTTCTTTACGATGTTTTTAATTTTTAACTTATACCATACATGTATGTTTTATGCAGGACTCCCCATAGCCAGGTTAAAGACTGAAATCATTTTATCACATTCAAGAAGCCATCCATTGTGAAGATTGCCCTTATACCGCACCATCGTCATGAATGCTTGCAATGGTGTTGCTCCAAAGCTACCTGGCATGACGAATGGTACAGTGTGGGGTTCAGCAACAAATCAAGATTCTGTCTCAGCAATGATGAGTGAGGGTCCGGAGCCATCCTGGCACCTGGGCTGATCCTTACATCATCCTAGAGCGCCGCAGAGCTCATCGACATGGGGGCGTGGTTTGGGGTGCCATCAGTATCAACAACCAATCATCTCTAGTACACATCGGTGGCACACTTATATTGTTGGGGTGCTGAATCCCGTCACATTAACATATCTGTACAGCGTACCCAACACCATTTTCCAGCAGGATATCTCGCAGCCCCACACAGCGTACGTCAGCTGGCATTCTTCGCCGGATGTCCTGGTGATTCCCTGCCCATCATGATCCATAGCTTTCTCTGCAATCAATAATCTGCGGGAGTGAACGCTCACCGACAGTTGTGTAATGAATAGGGGGCTATGGTCAATACCACATGGCAAACACTAGCCCAGGATTGTATTCCAGCACTCATTAAATCAATGCCATGTCATGCTATTAACTGTATTGCCGGATATGGCGGCCCCCATTACTGACCAATTATCAAGGTTATTGGCCTCAGGAAAGATGGAATTGTTTGAAATGAAAATAAATAAAACTTGTTATTTGTATAGCGCCAACGTATTCCGGAGTGCTTTTAGGTCATTTATTTATTACCACCACCAAGCTGGGTACTCATTTTACCGACCTCGGAAGGCTAAGTCAACCTTGAGCCGGCTACCTGGACCATGCAGAATTGAACTCAAAACCTTCAAGTCGTGAGCAATAGTTTAGGACTGCATTTCTGCTGCCTTGACACAAGGCTCTATGTCAATTGTTCAGAACTTAATTCTCTCTCTGTGTTGAGTTTCATCTCATTTTGCACATTTCTTCATGGTTCAGCCTTTTCTCTGTGAGGCAGTGGATATACATTGATCAATAAACTGCAATTCCCCCATGACACCCTAGGCTGCATATTCTGTATCCTGTAAAAGTTCCCTTAAGTGATCCCCTCACGTATTTGCGGAACAAACTTAGCTTTTTTTTAATGCGCATTGGCATGTATTTTACTGTTTTTTAGGCATGTAAGGCATGTGCGTTTGCATATGCAAAAAAATATGTACCAATGCTTCCAGCCATTGAAATGGCTAATTAGTATAATGAGTTCTAGAGATGTTCTTTACCTGCGTAATTACGCAGTGTATCACGCATCTCCTAGTGTATTGTACGTGTATTTGCGCATCTCCAATGACTCCTATAGGGACTTTTGGTACGCAAATGCGCAAGAAAATAAAGCATGCTGCATATTTTTTTTCTATAAGCTCCGTATGTAAAGCCCGCACCCCCATAACAGCAAGCAGTTACAGCAATCCTCCAGTGCCTGACAAATGTGCCCTGGAATGGAATGCGGTGACAGTTGTATTATCTGTTGCCCTCATTGTGCCTCGTTCTGTCACTGATCCACTTCTTCCTGTGGCCCCTCTTCATTCTTTGTGCATTGACACAGGCGAGTGCAATATCAGTCCGAGTAACTCCGACCAATATTGCAATCCCGGGATTAGCCAGCCATGTGGACGGGATTTGTGAAAAATCTCATCCACACAGGGTAGCCAATCCATTGCGGCAAAGCTGGCGCTGCGGCGTGGATTCCCCAGCGACAGCATGTCCATTTTTTTTTTCATTGTGGCCGCGCCCCTCTCTATGGGAGCGCCGGCCGCAACAGAAAAGCGCGTGGCCAAGCTGCTCCAAAACCCGCACCTAAGGAATCCGCCGTGTTAGAACCCAGCCTAACATGGCTACATCTGTAGCTGTTTTAATACTACCCGATGCCTGCTGTCTGCTGGTGGAGCTTTGGAAGCCTAAGGGACCTTTCACACAGGACGGAATATTCCCCAACAGCGCTGCGGAATCTGCCGTCCCTGAATTCCGCACCACGATCTGCACGGCTAACTGCGGGTTTGGATGCGGAATTGCTGGCAGGATTCTGCTATTTTCAGCTCTGCACCAAAATCTGTATGTTAACATTGCGGATTTTGGGGCTGAATATTCAGGAGGAGGGCGTAGTACGTAACGTCCTGTGTGAAAGGTCCCTCGGGGAATGTTTACACAGCGGAATCCGCATCAGATTTTTCTGTGTGGATTTTGCTTTTAAGTCCACAGCATAAATCTGTAGCCAAGTGTGCATTACATCATATACATTATAGAGCCTAAGAGACTACATGCTGCTCTGATTGGCCAGCAATGCTCATGTTGTGGACATCACTGGCTAATCACAGCAGGTGTAGCATCTTACACTAATGTTGCATGTAGTATACAGTGTGCACCAGGTAGTCAGAGCAGTTAGTGCGGCCATCTTTGTTTCTCCAGGACTGGAGGGTCACTTTAAGGCTGGATTCAGACGACTGTATATTTCCTGGGTTTTCACGCCCAGCCGATATACATCGTCTCTCTCTGCAGGGTGGGAGCCTGGAAGAGCCAGGAGCAGTGCTCTGAGCTCCCGCCCCCTCTGTGCCTCCGCCCCTCTGCACTATTTGCAATGAGGAGAGGTGGGATAGGGGCAGGGCTAATTCTTGAAACTTTGCCCCGCCCACATCCCACCTCCTTTCATTGCAAATAATGCACAGGGGGCAGAGAGGGGGCTTGGGCTCAGTTCCTGCTCCTGGCTCTTCCATCCTCCCCCCTGCAGATGAGGACACCGTATATTGTATCGGCGTGAAAACCGAGCCGATATACGGTCGTCTGAATCCAGCCTAAATAAGGTGACCAGACGTCCTAATTATGCAAGACAGTCCCTCTTTGGGACCCTGTGTCCCGCTGTCCCCAGGGTCCCTAAGCAGGACAGCCTTTTGTCCCGCTTTTGGGACGTCTGGTCACCATGAATATGATTACAAGTCGGGGTGCTGCGGCTTAACGATTGGTAATCACTCAGGGGTGCTGCTGCTGCAGCTGCAGGTGCACAGACTGACGTCATTGTGTGCACCCGGGACTCCTCCCCTGACATTTCCTCTTTGGTTCCGCAGGAGGACAGGAGAAGGGAGGAGGAGTCCGGGCACACACACTTCCCACCCGCAGCAGCACCGAGTAGAGGATCATTGTCTCTTAGGACAAGGAGGAGATAAGTATATCAGTCTTAGGGGGCGCTTTTACTACTGGGGCTGCTGTGTGGGGCCCTATTATTACTGGGGCCAATATAAGGGACACTATTAATACTGATGCTACTGTGGGGGTTACTATTTTTACTGGGGCATTATTAGTATTGAGGCCAATATAGGCAATATAGACACTTTTACTACTGAGGCCACTGTGGAAGTCACTATTACGACTGGAGCCACTGTGGGGGTCACCATCACTATTGGGACCACTGCGGGGGTCATTATAGGGGACACTATTACTGAGGCACCTGTGGAGGTCATTATTACTACTGGGGCTGATATAGAAGACACTATTACTAAGCTGATTTAGGGTATTGTGGAAAGGGGGTTCATCTGCCTGTAGATCGCCGACCTCAACGTCAGGAAAATGGCATCACGCGTCAAGATATGCTCTATATTACTGTGCATTTGTGCACCAAAGGCCCAATAGGCATCTATGGGGGGGGGGGGGAGGGGGGGGGTGGCGCAAATACACACCCAATACCTGTGTAATTGCGGCAATACGATGCACAATTATGCGAGAAATCGAACACATCTGGTACTAATTAGGCTGCCTAATAAATCCCAAGCCGGTGTGAACGGTCCCTGACAGCACAAAAAGTACAGTAAAATGCGCAGATGCGTGCCCAATAGAGCGACGGTCACGGCACATGAATGTATTTGCCTGCATATATGCAGAAAATAGAACCCATTGATTTCAATGTGTTTGTGCACAAGCGCATAATTTGATTGAACAGTTGCATGGACATGCTTAATTGTCCTACACATTTGCGCATGAAAGGAGCACATTTTGAACACATTAAACTAATTGGGCATTTCAATAGCTGAGCGCATCAGTGTGTTGTTTTTTTTTTTTTGTGCACGAAAAGTACATTTTAAAAAACGCTCTTGCGCAAGCAAATACATAACGCACAGTGCACAAAGGAGAGGAGGTGGGATGGGGGCGGAGCTAATTCCTGAAATTTGGCCCGCCCCTGCCCCGCCTCCTCTCATTGTAAATAGTGCAGAGAGGCGGAAAGGGGGTGGGAGCTCAGTGCACTGCTCCTGGCTCTTCCAGCCTCCTCCCCCTGCAGAGAGAGACGTGTGAATACCCGGCTGATATACGGTCGTCTGAATGCACCCTTACAAATATACTCGTGACTCAGGCCTAACCGTACAAGAAATGTGGATGTGATTTTAAGAAATCGCAGCTGTGCGCTGCAGAGAAAATCCGCAGAGTAAATTTTAATTTTGCAGCATATCAATTTTTCCTGTGGATTTTCACCACCGATTTCACCTTTTTAAATAAGGAGGTAAAATCCGTGTCAAGAACCTCAGCATTTGGTGGAGAGAAGCTGCTGCAGATTCCTTAGGCTGGGTTCCCATGGGACGGAAATCTCGCAGCTTGGCCACACTTATAAGCAGCTTCAAAACCCGCAGCATTTTGCCGTGGGTTTTGGAGCAGTTCGGCCGCCAGCATTCCGTTGCAGCTTTCTCTCTCTCTCCCCATAGAGAGGAGTGAGGCCGCAATGAGAAAAAAGAAAAAATTGACAACTGCGGCTGTCAATTCCGCGCCGCATCCATGGTTAAGCTCGGCTTTGCCACAACGGATTGGCTGCCCCATATTGGTGAGGTTTTTGCAAAATCTCGTCCACATGGCTGGCTAATCCTGGGATTAGGAGCCGCGGGTGGATTTGCCGCACTGAATTTCCACAGCAAATCCGTCCCATGTGAACCCAGCCTTAGGGTGCATTCAGACCACTGTACATCAGCTCGGTTTTCACGACGAGCCGATATACGGTGTCCTCATCTGCAGGAGGGGGGGAGGATGGAAGAGCCAAGAGCAGGAACTGAGCTCCCGCCCCCTCTGCCTCCTCTCCACCCCCTCTCCGTCCCTCTGCACTATTTGCAATGAAAGGAGGTGGGATGGGGTGGGGCTAAGTTCCACAAATTAGCCCCATCCCGCCTCTCCTCATTGCAAATAGTGCAGAGGGGTGGAGAGGAGGCAGAGAGGGGGCGGGAGCTCAGAGCACTGCTCCCCGCTCTTCCAGCCTCCCCCTCCTGCAGAGAGAGACGACGTATATCGGCTTGGCGTGAAAACCCAGCCGATATACATTTGTCTGAATCCAGCCTTACTGCAGCAAATCTGCCACATGTGAACATACACTGAATGGGGCTGAGCAGCAATACTGCAGACAACCTGTGTACAGGTGGGGCACTGCTTTTCTAATCTTGGAAATCCCTTTCAGGACCCCACCCTCCCACGGCAGGTGTGCCATAAATACCACCGACACGCAGGGGCTTAGAGCTGTGGCTCCACAGAAGAAGAGAGGTAAGTGGCTGTGGCAACGAGTTCGTAAGGGTAATTTAATACAACAGCAGGCGAGCGTTATTCTTTCTCACTAGGCAGCCTTCACACATGGTGTAGTCGGTGTGGGCGCTCTGCAGCAATTAACCTGGAAAACTGCAGTGGCAAAATCTGCACCAAAATGAAAATTTTTGCTATTTTGAATTCTGCACTAAAATCTGCATATTAGCACTGTAGATTTTGGTGCTGAATATTCTGTAGGAGGGCACGTTCTGCAATTCTGTTGAATATTCCCTCCATCCTTGGTGAATGGTTCCCTTTTTTAATGGGGGTTTAAAAAAAAAAAAAAAATTCCAGACATTGGGCTTGCTGTAGTGTGTCTGTCTCTGTGTGTGCTCCCCCTTCACCACCTCTGAAGGCTTCCCTCTGTCAGCACTCCCCGGCTTCCCTGCATTCTGGTCAGGTCGCTGGGAACCGGGAGCCTGTGGAGCTCTGACAGTGGGGAGTTTATGGAGGAGGTGAGGGGGAGCGCCGCATAGTATAAAATTAGCTGCGGATACACGACTTGCTTCCAGCCATAATCCACAGCAATGGTACGTATTTTGCCTCTTTTAAATGTGGGATTTGCTCCCTGTCTTTTTGTGAAACAGCCCTGTACTTCTTATAATGACTAAGGTGAAATCATGCATTTGACCACACCCCTTTGTCATCATGAAGCCCTGACCACACCCCTTTGTCCCGCTCTAGCCCTGGGAAAATCTGGTCCCCTTACAGGCAGTTATTCATAGACTAACGACTGCCTGTTTACACGGGCTGATAGTTTGGTTTTTAGGTGAACTAAAAACAAGTGACTGATTAACTGTTGACCCATGTGAGTACGCTGACTCTGCACTTGTAACCGCGTCCACAGACAGACGTTCTGTACAATCTGGATCAATGATTCTCAGTCACTCGGATGGATGAAACCTGCTACAAAACAGTTTTGCTGAAGCTCCGCAGATTTTGGTGCAGGTCTTGAAAGCGCCTTTTTACGCTGCGGCCATCTCTCCCCATAGAGAAGAGAGAGCCAGCAGCGGAAACTGTGATACAACTGACATGCTGCGGCTTTGAATTCTGTGCGGCTTGTCAGTTTCGGCATGGCTTGGCCGCAACGGACTGTCCGCAGCGTGTGGACGAGATTTTTGCAAATTTGCAGAAAGTCTGCACGGAAATTCCATGGCAATTCCGCCCCGTGTGAACCCAGCTTGAGGGTGCAGTCACATGCAGCTGACTTTCTGCAGATCTGCATCAAGATCTGCTGCTAATCGGCTACATGTGAACGCACCCTATAAAACCTGCTTGTGACTACGATGAGCTGCTGTAGTTTTTGGCTGTGCAATCTTTATAGGTGTAACACATTTATGTTGCATTTTGCTTGGGGGGGAAAATTGTAAGATGGCGCCAGCTTGTAGTAGAACCGTGTGTGGCTTTGCCAAATGACATTTTGCTGCAGTTTTCAATTGCAATTAAAATATTTTTTTAAAAACTGCATGGGTGTTTTTTAATAATACAAGCTGTTTTATTCTTGGAACAACTGCAACTCAAAACCGCTGCGAAAACCGCCACATGTGAATGCAGCCCGACACGGAGCAACTGTCGTTCAGATGGTCGCGTAAAAAAGTTGTATGAACAAGTCGCTTGTTGGCTTCCACACAGAGCGACGACTGTTGATCAGTTGTTTGAGTTATGGTACGTAGAGGGCATCTCTATGCAGATTTGTTTGCAAGGCCCTCAAATACTATTGACTGACGGGCAGCGTTTGATCACGCAGCACGCTGTTGGTGGCCGTGTTTGTAATACATGACTATTGATTGCATTTGCTCTTCAAGCGATTATTCTATTGATAGTCGGCCTGTGTAAACTTGCCTTAACATACACACAAACACGCCTATGTGTATACAAAGCACACGCAAACAAACAAGCATCCCACCCTCTTTCCTTCTGGGCTCTTTCACATGGCATGACTGTTGGGTGCAGATGAATTGTGATGTGGATTGGCTGCTCCCCGCACACAGCATGTCAAGTTCTGCCTCTCCCAGCTGTGAACATCTCCGGTCCCCACACACTACTAACCCCATAGGGCTGTAATGTCCGCTGCTAGTGCCTCCTGACACTCTCCCATGTCGGCTGCGGCCCTGTCTGTCTCCCACCCCCTCCCATCTCCGCCGTTCTAACCTCATCTCCCCTCCTGGCTATTGTCACTATGGCCTCCGCTCTCGCTTCCTTTCTGCTGGCTTCTGCGCTATACGTCAGGCTCTGTAAATCTCCCCTGCCAAAGCCGCTGCTGTCACTGTCCCTTGCCTACCCCACTGCTGTCAGTGGTCTGACCGCTCTGCTGTGACTCTCCCCCTCGCTGCCCTTACAGCTCCACTGACATCCTCCACGCCGCCCTCCCATTTCCGCTCTCAGGTCGCCACCCTCCAATGAATGCCCGATGTCTGGCAACTAACTGTGGGGACGGCACAACACACAACTGGAGCCAATCGGCAGCTAGGGGTGTGACCGGGGCGTTGCCTCCAGCTAAGCCTGGTCAACCCCTAGCATCTGGTGGAGACAAGATGCATCGGTACCATGTCTTCTTTGGGGCATTTGCAGTATATTTACATTTTAGAAGCATCTTTAACCACTTAGTTTAAAAAATCATGAAAATACAACCCTTGCCTTCCCACGTTGTGTATCTGCTGTGGTCTTTAGGGCTCTTTCACACGGGCGTATTTTTCATCAGTATTTTGTGAGCCAAAACCAGAAGTGGAGAGAAAGTATAATGGAAAGATTTGCATTTGTTCCGTATTTTGGACCCGCTCCTGCTTTTGGCTCACAAAATACTAATGAAAAATACGCCCGTGTGAAAGAGCCCTTGGGCAGCAAATCCACAGTGGCTAAATCTGTGTCATTGATTTTAATCCTAGTAAGCCGTGGACCTGTCGTCTTCCGGCTGTACTACGGATGGTCTGCATGGCTCGCCGTCGGACATGCGTAGAACAGATTTTTTTTTTTTTTTTTAAACTTTCTGCTTTTCTCACAAAATCTGCGTCCCGCAAGTCGGACGGCTTCCATTGACTCAATTGGTTTCCGCTCGTGTGAATGAAGAATCATTTTTCCATAGCATGCTATGGAGCGTTATTGCTGCGGAATCCAGAGGTAGATGCTCACTTTGGATTCCCCAGCAAAAATCAGACCGTGGACATGAGGCTTTATGCAAGGTTTGCAATCCACAGAGTAAATGGGCATACTGTGGATTTAGAATCTGTATCATTTTTCAAAAATGCAGCAGATTTGGTGCAGGAATCTTCTCCATGTTCAGAAGAAATTTGAAACCTCATCCACATGATGTTTTACAGCCTGTGTGAAGGCAGTGTTACAGAAGGCTCTTGACACTACCATGCCTCTTAACTTTGCATGGAAGGAAAGGGGGACAGGTGGCACAACAAGCATGCCTTAGCCATTTTTGTAAGCTCTGTCCATTGGCCACACCCAGTAGTAATTATTGGGGAGGGCAGAAGATGTATATGATAGGCAAAGTGCAAGGTGTGGGGATCCATAGGGAGGGGCATGTCGTGGGCGATTAGATCAGGAGATTTGGTATGCCTCCCTGAAGAGGTGCCTTTTTAAGGCACGTATGAAGCTCCGTGTCTCGGAGATTGTCTGGATGTTTTGGGGTAGTGTGTTCCAGAGGACTGGTGCTACTCTAGGAAAGTCCTAGAGGTCAGCATCGAATTTGAGTGGTGTTCAATCTCAAGGTGTTGGCTCATCGGAGCGCGCGAGATGGGTGGTGTACGGACAGGATGGATGCTATGTACCATGGCGTGGTGCCATGGAGAGCTTTGTGGATAAGGGTGATAAGTTTGAATTGAGTTCTGTAGTGGAGTTCTGGCATAGTGCAGAGGCATTTGAGAAGCGGCTGGATAGGAGAAGGAGTCTAGCTGTTGCATTTAGTATAGATTGAGGAGGGGATAGTCTGGTTCAGGGGATGCGGAATGCCGCGGACTGTCCGCACAGGTGACTATTGCAGATTCCGCAATTCAAATCTGGTCGTGTGTAGTGTGTGGTTTCTTTTTTGGCCGGGCTCCTTAAACATGCAGACCCTGCAGCTCCATACAAGGAGGTCATCATATGGTCTTCTTGCACCTCTAAACAGGAGAATCACTGTTGTGAAACTACAACCCTCAGCATGCTGACAGCTACATAAACAAATAACACATGTTGATCCGTTGGAACACGTTGCCTTTATTCGATGTGTTGATCGTCACTATGCAGTCCGTGGTTGCAGGCTTTGGTTGGTCACGAGACCTCCGCCTGAGAAAACAAATATAAGAGCGCTGTGAGCGAGGACAGGTAGATGCACGGGATAACCTATAACGCACCTGGATTATGTACAGGCATGACCCTGATGTGTGGGAATGATATACTGCTGACATGAATGCTAACAAACTCCTACTGAAGGTGCTGAAACAACATGTGGTTTGTGCTGTGGATGTGAGGTAATGGGAGCAGCGCTACTGGGTAAGTCCGCACCCACACACAGCGTCTTGTAGCGATCCTAGTGGTGTGTTGGTTGGTGCAACAACCCCCTCCTCCCCAATGCAGCTTCCCAAGAAGTCAATGTCTGATCTTTAGCACCATGATTAGGGATATAAGCCAAGTTGTTTCAGGGTTCTTGCTCCTCATCACTGTCCAGTAGGGTTCTGGTTGTTTGCATACCACTGAGTTACAAATGCTTGGGTACTGATCCAACAGCGACCACTGATATGATTGAGTTGGGCATATGACTAGCTTGCATTGGCCTACAAGGACTACAATCATCTTGGCTTCTGATTAATACAAAAAAGATACCCCAGAGGATTTATTTGGGATGGGGAACACACTGCTAAAATGTACCCTGTCCTGATTTCGTCTGTCTATGACAAAATCCCCATGGAACAGACTGCAGATTTCCTGCCATGTTTGCGGAGAGCATAGCCACTACGTTGGATTCAATGGTAACAAAATCTCTGCTGTAAACAGGACTGGTCAGGGCAGGTGGTCCTTTTCTAGACAGTGAGCAGATGCTGAGGATGCCCGAAGACCAGGGCACTAACACTTGACGGACTACTGGACGTGATGGGCATGCGTGGTTAGTTATGTGTACAGGTTACATGAGGGTTACCTGGCTGTTAGTGCTGAGTATATGTTCGGTTAATATGGTGTACTGGGTATGCGGGGGTTAATGATGTGCTGTGTAAGATTTACCTGTTTGGCAGGGCACTTCAGAGGTGCCATGAAGAAGTGATGTACCAGCAGCAGCAGCTCCCGTTGAGGTGACTTGACTTTTTAAAGTGGTTCCCCATGCGAAGACTCCATATGGTTGTAGCAAACGTTCTCTAATTTGATTTAAAAATGAGACTGAGAAGTTGCAAATAAAAGTGCAAATCAGTGACTGCTTTACATGGTGCCAAAACGTGTCCTTGTAATTCTGTCCCTTTTGTACACGAGTAGAAGTGAGATGTGTTCACATACCAGGCGCAAGTAAAAATATTAACCGCTATTAGCTTAAAACTCTGACTAATGTGATGTGTCTAAGCCTAATACTCCATATATTACCTTCAGCACACGGCTATTGGTCACTTATGGACCCAAAGTACCACTAAAGAGATTTATATACATGTCTGCTGACCTCTGTGGGCCAAACTTCACAGTTCTAAGGGACTCCCTCGAAAGGCTGCTAGAGATGGATGGTTAAGTGCACCAAAAATTGTGCCAGAACTGCAGCATAATTGAACGTGCTTAATGGATATTTGCTGATTGGTGATGCCTAGGTAGAAGAGGAAGAATTTTTGCTGCACAACAGGAGTGCAGGGACTGTAAGGGAAGTTAAAGGAACTGCTGGCTGAAAAAGGAGAAGATGGCAGACAAGGGGACAAAAGGCTGCTGGCTACAAGACTACATATCTATGAGAGCAGGAATTTGGACCAGAGCCAACCAAGGGTTAGAGAGCGGAAGTAGAGAAGAGTGTTTTTGACCCCGGCGGTATTGTCAAATTTCTGGGGTTGGTAGAAGCTGCAGCCTCTGCAAAAAAAGTGAAGCTGACCTCAACACAAACACTAGGTGTGCCCACCATTAGGGACACCTAGAAGGAATTGGGCTGTTTAGTGAACTGCTGTTCACAGACTGAGACAAGGGGAACGGGCGCAAGCCTTAGGGCTCCTGCAGACGAGTGTAGGCGTATATATGCTCCTGATTGCATGACATAATAGCGCTATCGCATGCGTATCTGCACGTTCTACTATACTCTTCTGCACTGCCAGGCCCTGCAGGCCCTTTCTCATTGGAGTGGGACACACCGATGCCATGATTGAACAGGCTGTGCAGCCTAATTAGTCCCCAGTGTTGTCGATGAACTGCACGATTTCGCTGTGGTCAATGTGCAATTTTGTGGTAACCTCTCCTGTTCTGCCTTGGGTGCGTAAATGCGCACAAAAATAGAGCATCTCACTTATATTTTTGCACGTGTGAAATTTGAGCTTAAAAACACAGAATGTGAGGGAACCCATTAAAATCAATGGCTTCTACTCTGCGGTTTGCGTGCACAAAATTGCTAATCTGCAGAAGCCCTTAAGTAAAAAAGACACTTTAAGTGGGTTCTGTACGCTGTGTTTCCAGGAGTCCGTATTGATAGAAGCAGACTATAGAACCCAAAGGAAGGCTTGTGTGCTATATTCCATGATGTGTAATGTTGTGGAATCGGACTGAGATTAGTGGAGTGCTATTATTGCAGTTACCTTGTATTATGTGCTGTTAACTATAACATGGGCATTAAAGCACATATATATTCTAAGGTAAAGGCTTACTCATTTTATTCAGCTTTATTCCAGTGTGCCTTAATATTGTATATATTGGGTACTCCCTCTGCATTATATACTGAATTGTCACACTTCTCCACCCACAACAGTCATCTAAAGACACTTTACAAAATATGCAGCCAAACGTAATTAGGGCTCCTGCACACCTGCGTCTTTATTGCGCATTTCTTCACGCAAGTTTTGTGCGATGCATTTTTAACATTAGAAAGCCCCATTGACAATCGCATTAAGAAAAGTAGTGATATTGCGTAAAAAAAAAAGTGCAAGAAAAACGCAAGTGGGTCTTGAGCCGCGCAGGAGCCGCAAGTGGTTCTCCGCAGGTCAGCCTAATCTGATAGGCTGACCGCGGAGAATCAGGGCAATTCGCAGCATGCTGCGAATTGCCGGCCGCGAGCAGAGAATCGCAATGGTTCTCCACTCATGGACAGGGGGCCGGAGCTTTTCATAGCAATGCTATGGAAAGCTTCAGACGACCTTACATGGAGTATTTGCTGCAGCTTAAAATCTGCCACATATGAGCATGCCCAAAAGGGATATGAATGTGACTGATTCTACAGCATGCAACTGAATTTCTGCCAGCCCCGATTAGATTTATGGGACAATTGCAGGCTCGTGACCTGAAGGTTGCAAGTTCAATCCCCACATGGTTCAGGTAGCCGTCTCAAGGTTGACTCGGTCTTCCATCCTTCTGAGGTCGTTTAAATGAGTACCCAGCTTGCTGGGAGGTAATACATTATCTGAAAGCACTGTGGAATACGTTGTTTTTATACAAATAACAAGTCCCTTCCCCTGTGTGAGAATAAGCCCTTGTTGCTAGTCGTATGTGTCATATGCTGGGAGATCACTCACGTGTATTGAAAAACAAATCCGCTACTGAAGAATTATACATAATTATGTGTCTGCTACAATGTTGCAAATTTCTCACTGCTGTACAGTTGGCGTCTCTACAATGATGCACGTGTTTACTGTACAAGTCCCTGTTTACGTATCTCCAGGGCTCTGTCGTGTTCGGCTCCGGCTCCCTGCGAGCCTTGGTAGTGTAGGGTTTCTTCTCTCCTGGGGTGAATGAAACGGGAGTTCCCAGTTCTGCTCCTTCATCAAAGCTTTACTCCTGTTTGTTTGTGTGTTGGGTTTGGCAGTGTTGAGCGGAGTCGGGGAGACCTGTACCAGGCAGGATCCAGCTTTTGAAGTGCTCCGCTGTTGTGTAAGAGTGGAAAGAAATCTCCTTTATTATGTCTTTATTTAAGTAAGATTTAGGATAGTTTTATGCACATAAATATTTGCGAAGCAGTGGTATATTGGGGCTGGTTAAATGGCATTCCCATGGCAACTTGGCCGTAAAAGTGGTGGTAGGCAGGGCAGCTTGGAGGTGCAGCTGATGGTGCGCATTGTTTGCCCACATGTCATAGGGCACATTATTTACAGATGGCCTGTTTCTGCATAGGCAGAGCAGTGTGGTCTGTGTAACCGAATGGGGACACAATGTCAAAGCCGCAAAAAAAGCGTGGTTGCAGTGTAATGTGTCAGGTCTGATAGACCTTGGACGTCCTTTAGGGGGTATAGACCGAGGGACTGCCATGAGACTGAGCTTGGACAATGAAAGTTCGTTCCTCCCTGTACCTAACTTTAAGTTGGTGGCAACACCTTCATCACCCTTGATGCTAGTAGGTCCTCTGCAGAAGGCCAGGCCAGACCCTTTTGGCATAATGCATCCAACATCATGGTCTGTACCGTAGGGTGCAAGAAAAGAATTTTGGACAGTCAATTCCAACTTCATGCTGGAACTTGATTGGCTATTTTAAAATGGGACCACAATCCATAAAGTGTTTGGCAGATTTTAGTGAAGGATGATAATCTTTATTTGTATAGCGTCAACTTATTCCGCAGGTGGCTTACATAGTCCATTTATTCTGTTACGGATTACTGACAATGTTTTGGATCCATTTGCTGTCTGTCATGGCAGTACACTCAGCACTTACCCGTTCTGCGCTAAAAAGAGCTCTCCCCAACAGGTCTGCTCTCTTGAGTGACTAGAGCACTACTGCCCAACAACATGGCCTCTCCTTGCTTCTACTATGTCCAAAAAGCCAGTTGTACAGCCTTACAACAGATCCTTAAAACAATATGTACTCCATAACAAAACAGATACATTAATCAATCCACAACCCACTTATCGCAGGACCCACTGAAGACTGCCAGAGTTTGAGTAAAGTGCTAGATACAATCTGCAAGTCGTAGAGAGACGAGTGGTCCTAAAATGACCTAAGTGCCACCCAGTGTTCATGACCTCTTTGCAGGTTTGAAGGCTAATCTTTAAAGTCGTGGTTCTGTTGTCTGCATAAAAACCCAGGTTTCCTCTTGGAAAACCCGTGGTCCAGCTGGAGAACCACCAGGTCACTAAGCTGTGGAGGAGATCACCATTATCAATGTGGTTCAGATGAGGACCCTACAAAAAATGCATGTGCATCCTTGCTCTTCGATAGTCAAGAATGGGGCACTGTATGGTGAGGGATAGCTGTGACTGTATTTGACAATGCAGTGTAGGGAGCTGTTGGTGCAGGAGAGGCAATGTCCCCTCAATGTACTCTTAAAGCAACCCTCCATCCCTAATGGTCGAACTGCTTCTCTGACTACCTGCTGCAGACTGTACATTAGTATGTATCACTAGTCTAAGGCACTGCATGCTGGTGTTACTTGGCAGAACTGCTCACATGGGCAGCACTGGTCAATCAAGCAGCAGGTAGTGTCTTAGACTAATGATGCATACTGTGCATTAGTATGCATCATTAGTCCATCAGGTAGTCCGAGAAGCAGTTGGGCCACCTTTGTTTGTCCAATACCGAAGAGTCCCATAAAGCTGTAGGGCAGGCTGGTATCATCTGATCCATTTAATGGCTGCAGTAAAAATAAGGAGATGTAGCGGTTATCACTGTGACAATAGCTACAGTGGCATTTCCTGACTTTCTTCCCTACAGGATAAGTAATAATGAAATTGTCACTGAGAAAAGAGGCTTCGAGCCTTCAGTCTAGCTTGCCTTATTAAGAGTCCGTGGTCTGTCTATTTACCTCCGGGCACAAAGGCTTGCATAGGCATGTTTTATATAGCCTTAAGGCAGTGTGCAGCAGGTCCTATCTGTTGGGTATACATAAATATATGATCACTACAATTGCAGCTACTCCCTCTGTACAGGGCCAAACTGAAGAGGCTGCAACACTACTTCATTCACAGTCTAATTTCACATGAGTGAGCGCTATATCGAGCCATGAAACTCGGCCTGATCTCATGCTCGGGAGCGAGCGTGTGTGGGTTTTGTTTTTTTTTTTGTTCCCTGCACGTTGCATTACTCACAAATGTTTCCCATTGTTTTCAATTGCAAACCTCGCGTGAACCTCACATGCTGTATGATTGGTTTTCCAGCCCCATTAAAAATAATGGGCGAGGTGTTCCAAGGGAACACCCAAATCAAGTGCATGCTGCAATGTTTTCGTGCACTGCAATGCAGAAAAAAAATCGCTCATGTATATGACCTCCCCCCTCAAAAGAATGGGACTCGCATTCCTGCGTCTTGCAATGCACAAATCTTGCGCGATTTTCTTGGCAGTGTGAAAGCTGTGCTAGAGGTGGGAGTCCCAGCAGTCAAACCCCTCATTAAGCAATGCCATAAGGGAGCTCTATACCATTTCTTTCAGGGAATGGGGAAACCACCTTTAATTTGTATAAGGCTCCCCCCACATGTAGTAGTTTGTCCTGTGCAACCGAGAACACTGCAATAAAACGCATACAGCTCTGCTGCAAGGAACAAAGCCCTACTTGTATGGACATCATTAACGTGGTCAACACTAAAGTACTGTATAGATTCTCGGCACTGGTGTAACTATAGGGGATGCAGTTGCACCCCGGCCCAGGAGCCTTAGGGGGCCCATAAGGCCTCTCTTCTCCATATAGGGAGCCCAGTACTATGAATAAAGCATTATAGCTGGGGGCCCTGTTACAGATTTTGCATTGGGGCCCAGGAGCTTCACGTTACACCTCTGATTCTTGGACAGCTCCCTTAAATCAAGACCTATCTGATGTCACTTCAAAAAGTGGACCAAGGTTATGCAGATGTTAAAGGGGTTGTCCAGTTACATGATTGCTTCTCTTTAATAGGTAAGTTGTCATGTAACTGAACAACCCCTTTACCTGGAGCAAGCAGTGGCCGGCAGCTGCTGCCAAGTCACAATAGGATCGCGAGGTGCATCAAAAGCAGCCTAGGGGCACATGACGAGAACATTGTTCTTCTTTACAGATCGCTCAAGAGGGACCTGTCGGAGCATATTTCAAAGTTTGACAAACATGCAGGTGTCTATGATGCACTTTAATGTCTGTCTTCATACAGTGTAGGTTTCTGAACTGGGATCACCAAGTAGGTAGTTCTGTGTAGTATAGGTGGGCGTTGCAGTTGTAATGCAGGTACTAAACTGCTGTGGGAATGTGTTCCTGGAAATGGTTATAAAATGCTGGTAACTGTGCCAAGCAGAAATCAGTGCAACCTGGTATTCATGTACAAGGACTAATCAGTTCATCACTTTTATGGCGTTGTGTGAACACACTAATATCACTGAGGTAGAGGATGACATGTGCAGCTCGCCCCTGGGGAAGAAGCTACTGATTAGCTCAGCCCAGTTCCAGCTGCTGGGTGCACATTGATTGGTGGTGAGAGCATTCCCAGTCACTGTGCCCATAGCTCCTCAGAGACTGTAGGGACACTCCTGGCAGACTCAATGAGACAGCAGACAGGAGCGCTCTACACAATGAGCTATACATCCACCCTGAGGATCCAGCTGGGGAAGCCCACCATAAATGGCAGCAAAGGGGGGCAACCAAAACTTTCAGAGAATGGCTGCAGAGGTCTCCAGCACAGGGGTATGTACTCGGGCTTTATCTGCAGCTGGAGCAGACTTTATTGCAGTAAATATTTGTCATTCTACTCAGCTGAAACGAGAAGTGGAGTAACCTACTGCAATCCATTCTGCTCCATCAGTGTGGGAGTTTAATAGTGCATTACACTGCTGAGACCTTCTGGGTTATGTGCAGAGTTGGGGTTTGAATGATGTTTGCAGCTGCTAATTTATGTAACTCTTATTCACTCATTGCTGTTTTTCTGCTCTAATCTTGCTGCGTTTTTGGCTTTTTGTTTTTTTTTTTCCCTTGTCACTTTTTAGTTTATTTTTGTCAATTAACAAAATACAAACCCTTCTGTTTTTTGAAAGCTGTCTTGCTTTGCAGCATTCTTTTGCGCAGTACTTTTACATCAGAGGTAGCAGAAGGATGTTCTTTTGAGTTACGCAAATCTATCTGCAGCACATGGGCATATATGTGCAACACTTTAATGTAGGAGTTTGCTAACTGGCAAGAGTCAACAATGTTATAGGTATTCTCCCATAGGGTGGCTTTAAACAGGATGACTGTTATCCGAATAATTGCTCGACAGTGAACCCAAAATATAGTTGTTCCATATAAACATGGTGACCAAATTCATCTGCCAGAAAGTAGCAGTCATCCGTATGTGAATGATGTATAAACAAAACTCACTAACTGCTTATTCACAGGAGCGTATATCTGCCGCCATTTTCACAGCTGGACGGTATACGCTACCATCTGAGCTGTCTTCCCCCTCACCTGCTCTCTCCTCCCCTCTGGTTGTTTGCAATGGGAGGGGGCGGAGCTAAGCCCCTGCCGCCTCCTTACCCCTTGTCCACAGCCAGCAATGGGAGTGGGCAGAGCTTAGATCCACCCCATCCTGCCCCCTCCCATTGCAAATAGCCAGAGGGGAGGAGAGGGGCAGAGCTGGTGAGGGGGAGGAAAGGGGGAAGACGGCTCAGATAGTGGTGTATATCATCCGGCCGTGAAAACGATGGCTGATATACACTTCTGTGAATAGGCCCTCAGCGGAAGTGTCTCCCATGGACTGATTCTAATTGCACAATCGCCATCCGCACAGAGGATCCATGGCAAAATTCGAACATTGAAAGGCATGAACTTTTTTGAATTTTTTTTTTTTTTTTTTTTTTTTTTTCCCTTCACACTTGCAGATACGAATTGCATTATCCCTAGGATGCAAAAAATTCATGTTTTTGTATTGTGTGAATAATGTGGTATGTTTAATTTTTACTAATTGTAAAGGAACCGTGTGACAGATAAGCGTGCTCCAGCGAGCTGTGGGCAGGGGGTTGCATTGTGTGCTCTGGTTCCTAAACCCAATGGCTGTGGAAATCCCCCGTCCTCGCTTGCTTCATGTCCAGATGTGACAAGACAGAACTGAAATAGGAGTCTCCGATATGGACTTGCTTCCTAGTGTTATCACCTGTATAGCCGTGATCTCATCTCAACCTTGAGCTTAGTTTTGGTGCTGGATTTCTAGCTGGATTGTTGTCTAGTTTCCAACTAGGTAGCAGCCAATATCCTGGCTTTAGTAGTTAAAAAAATGCAAGTTTGTCGAAGCCCTAAGTAAAAGCAATGACTAAGGCTGCCTACCTTTATATTTTTCCCAGCACGCGACCGGAAATAAATCGCTATTTTTTTTTTTTTTCTGCTGATGAAGGAAATGCTTTATTTCAGTGCGGATTCTGCATGGATGCCTTCCATTGAAGTCAATGGAACCCATCCGACCTGTGGCCCTTCCGCAGTGGCCTTGCGGAAAGGTCGCTGGTACCCACGTTATAGCCTAGCGACTTGGGAAAAGCAGGGAGTTGAAAAAAACAAACTGTACTGCGCATGTCTGACGGCTCGCTATGTGGACCATCCACAGTACAGGAAAAAAAGAAGAAAATGTTAAGTATGCATGAATGCCGGCTGGGCACAAGGTCTGATTCCGCCGCAGGCTCCTGCATGCGGAATCCGACCCAGTCATGTGCTGCCGGCCTGAATCTTACTAATTTGTGTAATAAAACTCCATGGTTACAGACTACAAACATATCTTGTGTAGTCTGATGCTGCAGTCTTCTAGTTAACCTGTGGATGGCAGAAGAGAGAAGAGTCGGGGGGGGGGGGGGGGGAAGAATACATGACTGCAGTCAGGCTAGACAGGGGTTATTCGTAGACTGCATGGAGACTTATTGGTATGGACAGCGTATCATACACAACCCATAGAAAGGCTGTGGATCAATATGCAGGGAAATGGAGCATACTGCCATTTATGTCTCCTCCGTATCAATCCACAGTGCCCACAAGCAAATGTGCATGGGAGAATGACAGTCCATTGACTTTCATTGCCTCCATTCACCATGTATCATGCATGCGTGACATTTGGTGAAAACAGTCGTGCATATGAGCCCTGACCCTTACACTGTACTTTAATAAATAAATGTACAACTGGACAGCTTTCAATTCCTTATCCTCAGGACCCTCACCAATCAGCTCTTTGTCAGGCTGGTCCACTTGTTTACTGAGCTGATTTCTGCAGGAAGCGGACAGCTCTGTTCTTACTGCAGTGGCCAGACTTGGTATTGCAGGCCAAGTTCTCAATGAAATGAATGGCAGCTTGACCTGCTTACTGCATAAATCGGCTCAGTGCACTACAGCGCCGACCTAGCAAATAGCTGATTGGTGGCGGTCCCAGACGATGGACCTCCACGGATCTACTATTGATGGTCTGCCTTTAAGATAGGCCATCAATAGCTTTAGAACTAGACAACCCGTTTTACATTGCTCTCAAGCTTGACTTATAGGGAAATGTGGGCCGGCACTTTGCTTGCCTTTCTTATTGCAGTCTCCAAGGTATACATAAATGCTACACATGAGTGAGTTGATGTGCAGCTATATACATTGGTTTAAGCTAGTCATGGATATGAATTATTGACATGGCTTTAATCAGTGAGCGCCCCTTACCCACCACAAATCTCATAACTATGAGGACAGTCTGATCCTGACTAGCAAGCTATGTCTTCTGTATATAAAAGCAGGTTGTCATTGATGGCCCCTTCTTGGGACTGTGTGATTGGTGTGCATTTGAATCTCAGGACATGTTCTAACATCAGCATCACATGGCCACCATGTTCCCCAGGTCTGGGTTTAATGTACGGACCTGCAGGTGAGGCCAAGGCATATTAGACTCTCTAACTTCATCCGGCTGACTGGTAGAGGTTCAACCTGTGGGATCCTCACCAATTGCACATTTGATGGCCTATCCATAAGAGTAGATTATCTTGATTCTTGATTAGTTTTCCCGGAAGCTAACCATAGACACATAATTTTTGTTGGTGGATTCGGACAGATGTTCACATGTTTTAAGACAAATGTCAATAAGTTCTGGACTTGCAGGCCTCCTGTTGAGGACTCCAGCCAACAGAAATTGGGACCTGATCTGTAGGGCTTTTGAACCCCTTTTGGAGGGCGGTAAGACAAGTAAGTTGTGTTACGGAAGTGACAGTGGAGCTTGTCCAAGAGCTGTTCCTTCTCAGTCATTGTGAGTTTCCCCATATGGGCCTATGAAGACTAATTACTCCGGTTCCTGGTGCTTGCAGCTCCCTCTTGTATTCCATTATACTGGAAAAATGCAGATCCACCTCCTGTCTCCACGTGGAGGAAGAATGGAGGTAGATTTGTGTAGCTGGAAGTTGGGGAAATGGTCAAGCTGGTGGCCATCTAATCAGGTTCTATGGACTAATGCTAGGACCTGACAGAAAATGCTGTTAAACAACTTGATTCAATTTTTCTTGTGTTCCTTATGCTTGTCAGTTCTTGGTCTGAATTCCTGTCCTCGGATAAGGCAGACCAGGAAACCTTCCTCTTAAAGCCCGCTTTGAGAAAAAAAAATACAAGGAAGTCTATCAGTGTGTGAATCTGAAATTCCTCTTGAAGATGGCGACATTCCAGAAATTACAAAGGAGGAGCAAAAACCTCTAAAAGAATGGTGAAAGAACCTTTCTTAGAATCTATCAAGCAAATGTACATTGGCCATGTAAGTCAAAATTGTAAGCTTCAACAATGGGAGAATTTGAAGTCAAAACAAATAAAGTGGGACATTTTCCATCTTAGGCAGGTTGCTTATGTTGCAAGGAGAGGCCTTGGACAGGTTTGCCTATTGCCCTACTGTAGGGGAGACCACTAGAACAACAGGAAGATGCATCACTGGTACTGGAACTTTAGAGCAAATTCTTAATCAGAGACCTTGCAGTGTGGGTGCATTGCAGTACAGAAAGATGTCGTGGCTACTTAAAACAACCAACTCTTCCTCAGAATGCATTGAACAGTCTCATACCAAATGGGAACACTTTGGATTTTACTCACTTTTCAGGTGCTGAGTCTTAAGTGTGGAAATGCAAGAAGCCTTTAGCTTGAACTGTCTTGGATGGCTGGAATCATAACATTTTCATTCAGAAGCAAAACGTTATAGATTTTTGTATCCTGATGTATTAATTCCTGAATCTGACTAAGGTTTATAATGGGCAACAGGGTAACTTTTTAAGTAAAATCACTGATCACTAACTACAGCTAACTAAATCCTAGGATCAGTAATACAGAAAATGGTATCAATAATGCTGTTAAGGAGATCTCCTCTGTTAAACATCACAGTCCATACTTTAAAGGGTTAAAACCCTTTACTACTGGCAACACAGTCCACTTGAAACAACGTTTTAATCCTCAAGGCTGATCTGCCTAAATTGTCGGCTTATGTCCCTGAGCCCTTTTCTCAGCTCAGAATCGTGAGCATCAGGGCAGTTCAAGTCCCGTGCAGCAGGCCTGTCTTTAACTGTATGTCCCTACGCTATGCACACCTACAGTTTGAGGTTGGCCTCACTTACAGTATGTCACGTGGAAGTACTTATTTCGACCAACACAGGCTAGTCCAGAGTCAGGAGCACTCTTCTATAATGGTTTTCAGGAATCCTCCTTGTAGTGTGGCGCTCTCTGGCCATTTCTGGCTTGCTTTTCCTATGGCACAGCAGGAATTCCTTATATAGTGCTTTCAGGCTCTGGAGGTGGGTGTTTCTGACACTTCTTGTGTCTGCCTGCACTGCTGTCTTCCTCACTGTAGTGCACAGCTCTCCTTACCTCAGTTACAGGCCTCATGAGATACCTTTCCTTCTGCTTTAATTGGCGTTCACCTCTTCAGTGTTGCCCCTAGCTCCATCTGAATCGCACTTATGTAGCTTTACTGTATCTTTTCTCTGCTACGTCCCAACTGGGCAATAGTCCTTCCTTGCATGAACGTATCCCTTTCCCTGGTAAGGAGGGGCACAATAGAATTTAAAGGAAATGTTGCTAATAAACTATATTCCATAACCTTAATGGGCACATACTACTTCTAATGCCCACCGGGCCCTTACACAGAATGGCAAAACGGCTCATGCTGTAATGTGGCTTTTGTAAGGTATACTGGACTATCCTAGGATGTGTAAGACTTTACTCCTACCCCAGCAAATTGTCAGGTTCTTGCTAATGTTTAGTTGTCCGTTTTCAACCCCATGTATGACATTCTGCGATGTATTTCCAAGACGTTTGATCTGTCTTTTGGAATTTGTTCCTTTTTTAACTGATGTGTTCTGTAAGGTATTTTCCTAAAATCATATGAACCAACAGCACCGTATGCTCTCCTGGATCTAATGGGGCTGGGACCATCTCATGAAGCAAATGTCCTCTTCTAAACAAGTGGCCGTAAAAAAACAAACTACTGTTCAGTTTGTGCCTCAACCGCTGTTATCTTGGGAAGGAAAGGGTTAAAACAATATTTAAAGGATCCTGTTGTCTAACTTGAAGCGCCATAAACTAAGTTATGGTGCTTATAGCTTAGGTGACGGAGTTCGGTTAGCTGTCTTGTACTCGCCCTGTCTGCTGTTTCTTTGCTGTCCCCCAGCAAATTCGGCATGTGCCCTGTCATTGATTTAAATGGGTTCCTTCACATGTGGTTTTATTTTTTATTTTTTTGGACGAAGTTGGCTGCCCTACCTACTCAAACATGGCGCTGCGCCAATGTGAGTGGTCCTGGCAGCGCAAAAAAGTAGAGTAAAAAGTGCTGCTATGGGCGTGACAGCACACCCCTTGCATAGCGCAAATGGGCAGTGTTGTGGGCGTATATGCGCTTATGTCCATGCGTGTGGCCGCCCTTGAAGTGGCTTTTGACGAGTCCTCTGTGCTGTAACAAAGCAGCTGATACCTAGCCACTTTATATAAAATCGCAGAAGTGAGGAAAAATGCTCAGACATAACTCACAGAAACAGAAGCCAGATACGGGATATATAATACAGGAAAGGCTCAAGGCATGCAGCGAGCCAGTGTGAGTTGTACGCCTGTATGTGTGGTGCACCCACTTATGGTGGCCATCGTTTGTATTGGTTCATATTGTGCAGACTGGGTTTGTTAGCAGTCACCCCCTCCCCTACCCTGGGTGAGTTGAGTGGCTCCCCAATCAGTCTGCACATGAAACATTTTTGCTCCTCTATTGCAATCTGGCTCGCTGCATGCTACCAGGTTAAATGGTGATTGAGCCTTTCCTGTAGTATACATCCTGCATCTAAGCATTTTATAGGCATTCAGGCAATCCCTCTTTGGTGGATTTGTATGAGTGAGCTTCTCGCATTGCGGGACCCACAACATTTGCACTGAAATAGACCCCACTGTTTTCAATGGGTCTATTTGTAAGCGTGATATCTGAGTTTCTTGGACCGATGCTGCACTCACCCATGCGATTGCACCCTAACTGTCATTTCCTGAGCGCCCTGCTTAGAAGGAACCATGCTCACAATGTAACTTATTGGAATGACTCAAGCCTACAATGGCCCAAACTATGTTGGCTTAATGTACATAGGACAACAGCAGATACTGATATTACTAGGCCTGCAAATTCTGGCAAGTGCATCTTGCATTGCATTCCCTCTCATAAATATAATTTTTTTTTTTTCCCCTTCAGGCGTATTTTGTGGGTCTGTACAGAAATCGAAAATGGTTTTACCTGAAAACTGGAAAAGCAACACTGTGAAGACTGCAAATGAAGCTGAAAAGGTACCATCTCCTCCTGGTTTCATATGGAATTAGAAAAACAAACCGCACCACCCTTGCATATTGGCTATGTTGGGTAATACAGCTTAGTTCTCCTCAAATAAATGGAGCTGCAATACCAGACCTATGTATGTGCAAGTGTGGCGCTATTTCTGAAGAAAACAATGGCTTTTCTAATCTCATATATATTGTATCTTGGAATAGAAAGTGCAGTTTCCTTAGCTGTAGGTTCATGTAAGATCTACCATGAGGTATATAGTGCCAGCCGCCTCAGGCAGAAGTTTGCAGAACCTTATAGGTGCAGCACTGGGTTGCCACCCTTCGGGTAACTAAGGCATATTGCAAGCTGCACCTACTGGATGGCTTGGGCAGCAACCCGACAAGCGTTTTCCTCTGCGTACCACTGCTGTAATCGGTCTGACACTTTTTCTCCCCACCGCCCCCTTGTTGGTTGCTGCCTGGCTGGAGGTAAACTACAGGGGTCACTGTTACTGGCGGCTCTTCAGACAAAAAAAATCCCCCCCCCCCCCCCCCCCCCCCCCCCCCCTGCCCACCCTAGGATTTGTTTTGCTGCAGAACTCGTCATTCAGTTACATCTCAGGCAGATATGGTATACAAATGGTGGGATTAGATGAACTATCTTGCCACATGAAGCCCTAAGAGTGGTTAATAAAAAGGCTCTCGGAGGCTCCTTGTGTGTAGTGGCCTCTTCCTCTTGTGTAGAGCTTGTTGGCCACTAGACTCCTCTACGACGCAGAGAAGAGATTTCACCCGTTACCAGAGTCTGAGAGGGGCGCATTATTGGAATTCGAGAAGCTGGATGGTCATATAGAAGAATCCCCTCCACCTGGGCCGTTCTGCCGAGACTGTTAGGGAGTGTTGGGACCAGTGGATGTGTGAGGGCACACAGGGCGACCGGGCTCAGGACCCCCAAAAGACCACCAGTAGAGAGGATCGGCTGATGGTCCCACAAGCAGCTTCAACTGTTTTGCTGTCCACCATCCAGACACACAGGGCGCCATCGTTACACCCCTGTGTCTGTTGGAACCATTTCTAGGTGCTTGGCTGAAGGAGATTTGATCTCAGTTACCATTACTTGTATGGCCTTTGTCACCCCCCCCCCCCCCCAACTGTCTCCTCTGTTTGCAGTGGTGTTGTGAACGATGAAACTAGACTGCTTTAATGACAAATGCAGGTTTAGTTTGGGCACTGATGACGGCCATGTTTGTGTCTGGAGACCTTGAAGTGAACGCTCCAATACTGCCTTTGCTGTGGAGCGGCACACTGCCCCTGCTGGTGTGATGGTCTGCGGGGCCATCGCATATAGCAGTCGGTCAGTCCTAGTAGTGGTACAAGGGACAATGACAGCTCAGCAATATGTTCAGGACATCCTGAAGCAACATGTGTGCCTCTCATGACGGCTTCCAAGAGGCATTTTCCAGCAGGATAATGCTCTGAGTCATTCCTGTACCATCCTTGCTACGTGCGTCTAACATTATCACACTTCCGTGGTTGCCCAGTCGCCAGATTTAGTGCCAATAAAACATTTATGGGACCATTTGGGACACACACTTCAACAGCCTACATTTTGCACGATCTAGGGGCTCAGTTACAGTAAATGTGAGCGATATGCTGCAGGATACCATATTAAACCTGTATGCATCCATGCCTGCCCATATGACATCTTGTAGCCAAGCTAGAGGCGGCCAAACAGGGTACTAGAGCCTCCCTGCCCGCCTGTATCACATCTTGTACCCAAGCTAGAAGTGGTACAACAGGGTCCTAGAGCCTTCACGCCCTCCCGTATTGCATCTTATAGCCAAGCTAGAGGCGGTACAAAAGGGCACTAGAGCCTCCATGCCTGCCCATATTACATCTTGTATCCAAGCTAGAGGCGGTACAAAAGGGCACTAGAGCCTCCATGCCTGCCCATATTACATCTTGTATCCAAGCTAGAGGCGGTACAAAAGGGCACTAGAGCCTCCATGCCTGCCCATATTACATCTTGTATCCAAGCTAGAGGCGGTACAACAAAGTTATAGAGCCTCCCTTGAAATGTCAGCTCCTGATACTGTAATCACTTATATCAACCGTACAATCTCACATATAAAGTGTAGTCGATTCCGACAACCCCTAGGTGCTTCTATTTATTTTCTTTTGCAGGCAATGAAACCACCAATACATACACGTGTGAGGTGTTTTTTTTTTGTTTTTTTTTTTGAAAGGGGGAAGGTACCATTTCACTTTGCTTCAAGCAGCTTAAAAGCCTTGGGCAACCCTGCATCCACCTACAGTATGTGTTTTACATTCCTAATTCTGATGGGGGTCCTAAACTGGATTTGTCCCAAACTAGACTTGATCCCATTAAGAGACACTTCTACGTAGTGAGAATTCTTATTCACTTGGCTGTACGCGTACAACACTGCTGGTCTCCCGCATCGTTGCAACCTTTTCCAACCATACACGCTGCCGGCAGAGACGGCGTATAAGCTGCAAGCACATTGTGAATATCCGTATTACACGTGCAGTGTGACTCCCCACCCCACTTTTTTTTTTTTTTTATATTATCCTGCTCTGTTCAGAGTGGGGATGTGTATGGAAACGCCACTTGAAGCAATGGGGCTGACCCTGCATACCATTGCAGAGAAATGGAGCATGCTGTGGTTTTATTTCTCTTGCGTTTGGATATGTACAGCATCCCATAGGGTGACCCCGGACACAGGGCATAGGTTGAAGAGCTGGGAGGGTAAGATAGTTGCTTGTCACGGCGGCCCTTGTCACGTTCCCTCCCAGGGGGGGACGCACGTAGCCTTGGCCAGGGCAGCGCTGGGCCTCTTCCGGGCACCCCTAGGTGAGAGATGCCCAATAAACTTGCCAACAGGCATAGGGATTGTCACAAGTGACGCTACGGTTTTGTTACCCACAGGAAAGACACTTGGCGGTAAATAAATGAGCCGCAGACCTGTATCACATACCTCAGGTCCCCGGGAATGGTCAGGGCCTGGCAAAACCTTACTTAGAATAAACACTTGGTGGAAGGCACAAATTACATCAAGTTCAGATGCAGGATGCCAAACAATAGGATAGTACCTCTACACGGTGATCCCAGGCACAGGACAGCCATGTAGGAAAACAGTAGAATTTAAGTACCTCTGTGCCTAGGATGGCCGCGTAGGAACAGTAGTAAGGGAGTACCTCTGCACAGGGATTTTGGCCATGACATCCCCCCCCCCCCCCCCCCATCCTTCACACGCTCTCTCTTTTGGGGCTCACAGTTACCGTCATACAAATGATCAGGAACCTTTCCTCCAATCTTCACCACATGGGAGTTGAATATACCCCCATGTGGCTGGCACATTTTTTCTGGAATCGAAAAGAATCGAGTCTCTTCCCGCTCTCTCACACTCCTATTTATATGCTCACTCATACCACGTGACAGGACATAAATGATAACATTGCAAGCATCTCCCAGGCTCATGCAACACTTAGACCTCATGTCCACGGGGAAAATCAGGCCCGCTGCGGATTTTAATTCTTCTTTTCCCCGTGGACATGAGGCCTAAACCTCTCGCTTCCTGTAGCTGTGCAATACACATAACAGAATGACAAGACAATTTGCACAGCGCACCTACAAAAGACATGACCTGTGTGACACTATGGAGGGGGCCAGAAATGAATGTACTGGGCCATTACATATGCAGTGTTCACACGCAGGTGTGTATGGGACGAGTCCTAACACTAATCTTGAATTGCTCCATGTGGGACCTCCTGCAGTCCTATACTACAAGGCAAAGGGGCATTTATCAACTGCAAGAACTGTCTGTCCTTGACCTGCTTAACCCGTTGATTGAGTTAATGATAACAGACCATCCGGATAGATCAGGAGAGATGCCTAACCACCTTCTATCTCCTACTCAGTGTCTGACATGAAGGTGCCCTCGGCAAAGGTGCCCTGTCATCTCCAAGTAGTGAAAACCTCTGACAAACTCCTGACGGTCACATTTGAGCTCTGCCCGCAGAATGGAGGTGAACTGTGTGTGCGAAAAGTCAAGTCTCCAGTACCAATCCTTACTCATGCCCCCAATGGTAAGAAACTTAAAGACATTTTAACGAGCCTGTTGCATGTTTACTTGCAAGTATCCCTTTTGTCTTCCAACTTGAATCTGTTCGGATCGCAGTCTCTCATTCACTGCTGCTCCATATTAGTGAATGGGAGATTCCAAGGACACATTGGAGATTGGAAGCTTCCCAGCAGACAAAGGGGAACTACATTTGGAGCAGCGCTGCAGCCCCCTGTAACTGTGATTAATGGGAGGGGGGGGGGGGTCTCCAGGAACCCCCCCCCCCTTTTTTTTATTTTTTTTTATTTTTTTATTTTTTATTTTTTTGCTGTTTTAGCTGGGCTAACATGAGTGGATTTGTATTGCGGATTGTGAATTGCCTTTCACTCAGACAATCTGCAGTAAAACGCTGGTATTAAAAGGCTTTTAAAAACTACTTATTTTTTTTTTTTTTCTTCCCTGCACACTCCGATATGAATTGCGTATTCCGTGAGTGGAAGGAAAAATTGCAGCGTGCTTTATTTAGTTGCGGAATCCACGCGGACTGCCTTCATTCATGTCAATGGGAGCTGAGCGACCCGCAGCCCATACGCAATTTAACATTGTGTATGGGCTGCAGGTACTCTCATCATAACTAAACGACCGTGCAGAAGATAAAAATAAACAAAAAAAAAAACAGTACACCCCGCGGTCATCCGCAATACAGTTAATGGAGGTATGCAGCGTTTACAGACAGAATCCGCTACGGGCCTCCCGCGTGCTGAATCCGGCCCCTTTGTGGGAGCCAGGCCTTAGTCGGATGCAGTTCTAGGGCCACTACCACACTATTTTGCATGTGAACATAGCGTGAAGCGGTTGTTTCCATACTTTCTAAATCAGACAACTATTTAGAACCCTCATCTATCAGTCAAGCAGATGTAAGTGACGGGTTCCATGTAATCACGGTCACCAACAGGGTGAAGAGCAAGAATTTATTCACAAATTACTTCATTTCAGGTCTCCGAAAAATAGTCGTTAGCAGATTGGATTATTGTCTGCTGTAAATGGGTAATCCTTTCTTTCAATGACTAGCCAATAAACTTTTGCAGGGAGCTGTAAGTTTCAGTGAAAGTCAGCTAGTCACCAGAGCGAGTTGTTGGGCTCCATTTACATGGAGTGATAAGTCATTCGCATGAGCAAATGATGACCGAGCTCGTTCTAACGGTTTATACAGGCAGATTTAAAAAAAAAAAAAAAAAAAAAGGTTTAAGTTCACTTCTTGTTTAGTTGTTCTACACAGGACCAGTGAATGTGAATGACTACACAACTGCTGTTTACACGCAACGATGTGCGAACAATGATTTAAAAAAAAAATTTTTAATGCCTGCATAAAATGAACGAGAGGCGTACGAATTATCGTTCAGTCGTTGGCCGTGTTTACACTGAACACTTAGCGCTTAAATTTGCACAATCCAATATTTTGGACCAGTAATCGGGCTCTTAATGTATGAGTGATGATAGTTGGCCCGTGTAAACCTGCCATTAGCCAGAGTATCAACAAGGAGCCTCATTGTCTGTCTGGAGGACCCAGCCAACCCACTTATCAAACAGTCAGTCATTTTCAGTGGGTGCCTTTTTAATTCTTCATCTCCCCTGCGGTGGCGCTGTGGGAGAACTGAACTCTTGTTATCTACAGGAGAACTTCATAATATCTGATTGCTGTGATCAACTCATTTTCAGGTGACCCTTCTAACATAAAGGGATCATTGAAGTTGCCAATTTTCTTTTTTTTGGGGGGGGTGGGGGGGGTGGGAACAGCAGAGTTCTGTCAGGATTAACGTTTATTGTACAACAACTGCTGAAATGAAAAAAGGAACCTCCTATGGTTCTATTGTTCAGTATTACAATGACCTTGCTGGCAGTTGATGTTACCTGCTCTCTAGTTACATATATAAATGTTTGCTTTTCTTTTCGCCCTACTGTGTATACTGTATCTCCCCTAGACTAGCCTGGGAGTGCAGCACTTGACTCTCAAGTGTCAAGATTTGACCTGTTGTGGTTTTTCAGCTACCAGACGGCTGGTTAGAGAAGGACCGCTCCCTACTGTGCAAGAGGCATCTCAGGCAGAAAGCTGCCCTTCTCCTCCTCCTACCACCCCACAGCCGGAGAAGGCTAAAGCCGTGACTACAAAGGGTAATGTGTTCTACCTGTGGCTTATTCTTCCTTGTTACACAGCTTGGAATTACGTGATTATTTATAGTAGATGTTGCAGTTGTTGGGGCTCATTCGCATGCGTGTAAATATGCAGCATATTACGGAGTGACTAGAACACATTGTCAATGGGTTTGTTCACACGTATATTTTTCTTAACTTTTTTTTTTTTTTTTTCTTTCCGGCTGCATTAAAAAAAACAATTTAAAAAAAAAAAATTTTATTCCAATATTTACAGAAATAGGCCTTTGAAGTGAATGGGACTACACAAATGTGCAGTGATGGTGCCTGTTACACGCATACTTGCTACGTATTTAGGCATGAAGTAAATGGGCCCCGTTTGGATTTTTAACGTGTAAATATGCAGTGACTACATGCGCCAAAAGAAGGGCCAAAATACGTACTGAATAGGCAAGTTTCAGTCAGTAAAAACTCAAGCCCCGTGTTAATGAACCCTTAAAGAGAATCTCTGCCATTGACTAACCTTCACTATACAATTAGCATATGTGAAATCTAGTAATGCTGCAATAATGTCCTAATTACCTTTTTGTTGGAGTTGTATACTTAGTATTTGCTTTGAAGAAACTATTTGTGGAAACTGTTAACAGGCAGGATACTTGGTTCTGACAGATCTTATTAGTATTCTCATTCATGAGGAGACATTCATAAAACTTTATACCAGTTTCTGGCATAAAAAAAAGTTTTAAAACTTTTCAGAAGTGGGGATTTTGCAGAGACTTGTAACTTTTTGCGTGCGCAACATCCTTTATGTACAATTTTATGCCAGAAACTAGAATAAATTATACCGGAAATGAACATCTGATAAGACATGGGGTAAATTTTATGTTCGTGCACATGGAGGTGCCGAAATGGACCTAATATATGAAGAGCCATCCACCTCTTTATATATTCAGTGTATCATGTGTAAGGGGAAATCCGCCAATGGAAAGGGGTTTCTGCCCCTGCAGAAGATGGGGGGTCTTGGCTCGGGGACCTGTAGCAGCAGCTCTGGATCAGTTACAGGCTCCCCAGCTAGGGACGCTTCCCGTCTGAGTTGGACTCCATACCCATGGGTCTTTGCGTATTGGTGATTACAGGCCTGTAAGGGTGCTGTCAAAGGCTTATAGCTACAAGAACAGTTCAACTTGGCTATTATTGAACGTTAATGGTCAACTTATAGTGCGGTTCTTATTGACCATACAATGGGTCAAACATATGTCAAAGTTCCAATATTGCCCTTTGAGCAAGGTAAAAGTTCTTGAACAAATAACGTTACCACAACTGCATACAGTCCTCTCCATAGACCAGGAATTTCAATAGGATAGTAATGGCCACTAGTACAGTGCTCACTCAGCCAGATGGGCATAGTTGCTGCTCCCAGGGAAGGGGGGGGGGGGGGTGTCATGGTGGTGGGCCCCAGGATGCCCATATCCAGACACAAGCCAATCACTAGGTTGTAAGCCAAGAGTTCTTATGGGGGGGCCAACTCTGCACTGGAGCAATTGCTACAAGCTGAAGTTCCTATGACCTACTGGAGATTGTCTTCCTTACTGTAGACTGTTGTTGCCGTACTTTAGAAGTAGAGAAAACAAAAGTGGAGTGGAATGCCGCTATATATATCCAACCCCTAGAGGGTCTGCACCCACGTGACCACCATAACTTGAACCATTCTTTCTCCTAGCACCACACATCCTTATGTGCAATACAAACACTAAGTGGAAGTGTAACCTCAATGGAAAAACCCTTACAGTATCATCGCCTATCTAACTGAGCAAAACGTAAATTACACAAATCGCATCTCTTCTCCACTTATGCTGATGGAAATTTTAAGACCGGCATCTGAAATGCCGGTCTTAAGAACACCATGAGAGAAATTTTATTATCTAGACAACTGGCTTAGTCAGACTGTGAATCTGATTACTGTAAAGTACAATGCTAAAATATTCCACTTGTCGCATGAATATTTTTTCTGAGTGGCATTTGTGTGAATTACAGTAGGAACACTGGAAGGGAAATGATGGTTCTTGCCTCGCTTAACCTCACAGTGCATCCAAAACTGTTTAGAACATAGACCATGATGAATGTCAGCAGCACATTGACACTTTCCAAATAGTATATTTTTGTACAAGCTTTTTTTTTTTTTTTTTTTGGTGTAGAATGCAGAACAATGTCAGACAAAAAGAGTATCTTATTACCGGTCTCAAATTTAGTGGGAAATGACTTTCCTATTTCTACTTGTAGTTTGGGAAAACCGAGAAAGAGAAGGGAAGAGGGCATCCTGTATTGCACTTGAATCCCCTCACAAGAAGAGCAGTGTTGATAATTGTCGGTCTGTGTCCTTTAGCGATGAGTCCGCTCCCAGCAGTCCATCTAAAGGTAAGAACTTGTAGTGAACTCATTGACTTGCTGTATGAGAGCTTGTTTTTTGCAGGGCAAGTTTTTATTTTTAATGGCACCACACTGAGGTACATATAATGTATTACTATTAGCCTTTTTTTCGTGGGGTGTGTGTGTGGGGGTGGGGGAAGAGACGCCTCCTTTCCCCTGGAAATTTTACCATTGTTGGTTTTTGTTTTCATGGTCTTCAGTTTGGTAAAAAAATAACAATGATTTGCTTATCTAGATCAGCACAATTGCTGCTCTACCAAGTTTATATAGATGTTTTTATTACTTTAGCATAAGCAATTGAATCTGCACTGCCACATTCTAAAATCCAGAGCATTTTTGTCTTGACGTCGACAAAGCTATGTGGGGTCTTGCATTTTATGGGTAGAGCTATTGCTAGCAGTTTGCGGTACATGTGACTTCTGGATCACTTTTTGTATGTTTTTTTAGGAGGTGAACGAAAAGAAAATGGTGTGTGTGATATATATATATATATATATATATATATATATATATATATATATATATATATATATATATATATATATATATATATATATATATAATAATAATTTTTTTATTTTTTTTTGAGGATTCCATATTAAATGGGCTGAGACCACTAGGGGTCTACATATTTTTACCCGTGTGTTTTGTGTGTTTGTTTGTTTTGTGTTCACCAAGCAAAACAAATGCCAAAACATATTTTCTGCATTTGGATTGTTATGGATGCAGTGATATTGGTTGTCACTAACTTTATCAGCTTCTTTTGCATGCAAATGAGCTTCTGGGAGCTGTTGCAGAACTCAGCAGGAGGTCTGAGCTCTGTAATTGGCTCTATTGTTCAGCCAGGGGCTCCTAAGAGAGAACAATGTAATCTCTAGCTCCCCATGAAGAATTCAGCACCATGGACAGCAGACACAGCATGGGGCCCTTCTACATCAGCTGTTCTGTTTGTGGGGGTGACAGCTGAGAACAGCTGATACAATGTTACAATTTTTTTAGCTGTAATCAGCTCTCTGGCAGAACAGCTGATGAGCAGGACCACACACTGTGTTCTGCTCGAACAATGGTTTTCAAGCATGACTGAAAACAATTGTTCAGCAGAAAACTGAAAGATGGGCACATTTAGACACAGCAATTATTTAGACACACAAATCAATCTTTTGAGCGATTAATCGTAGTCTAAATGGGCCTTACGACCGCAACCGATTAGACTCTGCTGGAGGCGGGGTCTACTAGGCTGTGTTATATAGCACTTAAAGGCTGGATTTGCATACATATTGCACGCAAAAAAAATTGTACGTGAATGGGTTTATTCCCATGCACACATTTCATTTGTGCAAAAAATACATAGCAAGCTTTTGCGCATTTGTGAAGGCAAATGGCACATAGTGAACTAACTGCCCATTGCAATCAATGGGAGCGTGGTTGTGTGCTCTTCTGCACACATAAATGAGTACTACTTGCATGCGCAAAGAATATAAACTTGACGCCTATCGTGTTGATGCACTTGCACTCCCGTGAAGACGGCCTATGGCCCTTATCAGGCCTCTGGCTGCCATGGGAAGCCGCTTGTACCTTGCGATTTGATTTCAGTTGCTATTTATTATGGCATGTAAGGGGTTAAACTGCCAAAAGCTGAGATTTCTCCGTTCCTGGCTGTTGGAGCAGGAGTCTGACGCTGCTACCAACAAGCCCAAACGTGTATGCAAAAAGGTGCATTGGTTGTCACTAAGGGGTTAATAAGAGACCATTGCCTTTGAAGCTGCTGTGCAGTGGAAGGAGCCTCTGGGCTCTGAAAACTTACAATTAGAGTTAATTATAAAGTAATATGTGGACAACATTATCCCCATTGTTCCCAGCAGCCTTAAAAGGGGGGAGGGGATTACAAAACGTATTTCTAGTGCACATTCCATATAATTATACAAAACTCCCAATTTAACTAGAAAAAGGCAATGGGCTGTAATTACATAATATGGGATGCAGAAAAAGTCCTGTAACTGGGATTGAGAGACCCTGGCGGGGACCAATATTTTTTTTCAGTGGTCTGTACTATTCATGTCTTCAGTAGTATTACTACTGCCATTTATTCGGCATGTTATACAGATCTGTAAGGGGCTCTTACACTGACCACTTTATTAAAGCCCCTGGCCCTTTCATGATTGGATCTGCTCTGTATGGAGATTATCCCCGTGCCCCTGGAGTGCAGCATGAAATCACCTGATGGGGTTTCTGTGGATCAGTTTCATGTGAATCCACATTAGATGGTAAAAATCCAGCGATTGAGCGACTTCCAACGAGGCCGGGTCATCAGTGCTAGGCTAGCTGGGCCGGGATGTCACTGCCAATCTTGTAATGTGGAGAGTATACTGAGAATGGTGTGATCAAGGGAAAAATGCCCAGCAAAGGGGATCTTGTGGACAGAAACAACTCGTTGATGAAAGGGGTCAGAGGAGGATGTTGGGAATCATTTGGACCAACATATGCTGCGCATTCAAGGAAATTGCAGCGGAATAGAGCGCTGGTGCTCCAACTAGATGCTGTCTGAATGCTCAACTCGTTGCTCATTATTAACCCTTTGCAGTCCAATTTTGGGTTCAGGGTTTCCTAGGGGGCTTTCTCTTTCTGCCATTATTCAATGGCGCCATCTGCTGGCTAGAGCCAGTACTGCGGTATGTGACATCCTGGAGAGGGCCCCGACAACAGAGTGGCCAATCTACAGTAAGAATACCCTGCCGGACGTCTTTTGACTTTGGAGCTGTACAGCCTTCAATCAGAATGTCTTTAGACGTCAGACAGTGGATTGGAAAGGGTTAAGGATGGGCTATAACAGCAGATGACCAGTTCCAGCGCCAAAGAGAGCTGTCTAAGACAAACAGAAAAGCGAAACTCCAGTGGACAAAAGGGCACATAAATTGATCGCTGAGCAGTGGACAAACCTCACCTGGTCAGATGAATCCAGATCTCTGTTCATGGGAGATCAGAATTTGGCACAAGCAGCATGAATGGATGACCCCTTCCTGTTTAGGCTGTGGAGATGAAGTAATGGTGTGGGGAAGGTTTTCTATAGGAAAGCTATAACCTATTGCTGCAATACTGAAGGTCAAACTCCAATGTGCTGATAGATATGGGAGGCCTTATAGTAAAGGGACCATTCCTATTCAGGATATAGCCACTTATAGGCCCATACTATTTTTGTGTTTGTGCACGTATGTGTTTGTTAATATTGTATTTGCTGCCATTCTGCATGCTGCATTTTTTTTTGGGGGGGGGGGGGGGGGAATGCTACAAACAAATGCAGATGCCTTTAACTTTCTATAGGTTTTATATGGCTATCTGGCCACAACAGGTGCTACCCCAAGGACACAGCCCTTATGGCCTATCCTGTTGATACTATGTCATGAATATCTATGATGAGAATAGTGCCTTTCACCTTGAGTGAAGGTCTGCTCATCCCATCCATACATGTTGGCCTAGAGCGCATTAGTTGAGACACTACAATGTATATAAATAAATATATTTTATGGGGTAGTCTATCCTAATTCTTTGAGTAAAGGTGAATTGGCACAGAAGCTTCCTATTCAAATGAGTTGTATGGGATTACTCATGATGGAGAATGTCCTCTCCGTAGAGACAGTTTTCCACACAGCCTGGGGTTATAAGGGATTGGCATTGGGAAGGGTAGTGTAATGACATTTTAATATATGGGTTTAAAAAGCTAGAATTAACTTGTGAATGTCTATGCTACAGCAGTGGACTGATCTCCACCTCTGGCTTTCCAGCTCTTGCAATACTACATCTCCTAGCAGGTGGCTATCTGGGTATACTAGGAGTTGTGGCCTTGCCACAGGTTGGCATAGACTACATTGCCAATTGGCACACTGTCTATTGGGTACTCGTACACTATTCCCACACTCGCTATCTATAGTCGGTTCTATCAGTAAAGCTTTTGTCCCCGCAGGGTTATGAGACGCTCCATATGTTTTGTGTGACTGATTATGTTTTCATTTAATTATTGAATATTTATTTTCATGGGGGTTAATTATATCATATTATTTCATGGTGGCACACCCTGGTGAGGAACAACAAACACTTCTCGTGCAGGAATACAATGATGTCATTTTCTTCTCCCCGTGGTTGATATGAAGCTTTATGATCACACAATTAGTATCCATAGGCCGACACACAAGCCAAAGTCTCCTGGGACATACGATACAGACAGATGACGCCTTGTTACTGTTATACATTGGATGGATCCTATACTAGACTGACTGCAGCCTTGGATGACTTCAGAGAATGGGATCATCCTTGCACAATTTTACTGATTTTTGAGTTACAGCCCAGAGCTGAACTTGCAATTCTGCTACTGAAGCCTGTCCGCACTGGGATCTATAAAACCAGTAGACTGGACAGATTGGTTGTTCTGTTGTACTATTGTTCGAGGCCTCAGGCATTTATGACCCCTTTTACAACGTACAAAACACTTCAGAATATGGACGCAACTGATCAAAACTTCAACAACTTGTTTGTATGTAGTCAGGTAATGGCTGCCAAATTGGTCCTAATCGGCCTTTTTGGGTATATTGATCTCAAATCTATGACCAGCTTAAACTGAGCTCCTATTAAAGTGATCCTCTGGTCCTGGCCAAATCGCTGCTTAGACTACCAATGCAGTGTGCATCAGGTAGTCAGACACTAAGTGCTGATCTGATTGGGCAGTGCTGACCAATCAAAGCAGTCTTATGCGAATGATGCAAACTAATACACAGTGGGCATCAGGTAGTCAGAGAAGCTGTTTGGCCAACTTTGTCCAGGGTGGCTTTATGTAAGGATGGTTTCACATCTCCGGCAGGGCTTCCGATTTCCTGCTCCTGTTTACAAGGACCTCTGCAGCCAACAAGCAAGTATTTTTTTTTTTTTTTTTTTTTGCTTGCATAAATGCCCCAATCTTGTTTGCTGGCTGATCCTTTGCATTTTACATGGTCTGATCAGGGAAATTAAAGCTCATGCCCAATCAATGAGTCGTGCAAAAGTAAACTTTTACTGTAGATGACCCATCCTCCGGACAGGTTATTAATAGTTGATCGATGGGGGTGCACTACTCTAAATGCCTCCCGATCTGCTGATACATGGACCCGTTGTTTGTGCGGGCAGTTCTGGAAGAAGATGGCGCTGTCTGCATTGCAACAGCCTGAGTTGGGAGTTGTGCCTACAGTACCAAATTGGGCTACTGCCATATGGACGGCACTATCTACGCTAACTGTGGGCCCAGGAATCAACTGATGAGTGGCAGAGGTCCACTGCTCAGGATCCACAATCAACTAATGACGACCTATCCTGAAGATGCATCATCAATAGAAAGTCCCAGAGAGCCTCTTACAGTTGTAACTAATGGTGCTATAGATCAGAGGTCCCCAACTCCAGTCCTCAGCACCCCCAACAGGTGATGTTTTCAGGATATCCTATGGTAACACCTGCGGCAATGTCTGAGGACTGACAATAATTACATCACCTGTGCAACACTGAGGAAATCCTGAAAACATGACCTGTTGGCGGTCCCTGAGGACTGGAGTTGGGGAACACTGCTATAGATGAAGGGCAGAAGTTGAATGAATCGACAGACTTGGTGAAGCTAGGGCCATGTTATCTTCAGCAGTCAGGTTTGTTTGTATCCTTAATTTTGCCATCATGGATGTGTCAGTAGGCACTGACGTGCAACAGCTTCAAATGTAACTTATTACACGTAGAACCGGCACATGACAGTTATAGTATGACCATGTCGTGAAAAACATGGATTAGCAAAAGACCGCTGCTTCTTGAAGCTGTTGTGCAGTGTAAGTTTTCCCCCAGCCTCTTGTATGGTGAACAGACTTCACTCAAGTCCATTATTTCAAAGGCTTACAGCTGGAAAGCCTTAACCCACTGAATGTGGAATAAGACACGTTTAGCAGATGGTAAACGATCTGAGAGTTTAAAGGTGGCCTACCCTAAAGGTTAAAATGCTGCCATGGAGCTGGACTGTGACTTGCGCCAAACTGCACCCAAATCTGTACCAGTCTCAGCACAGGGTATGCTTTTGTGGGAACTTTTGAGAGACTATGCTAGCACTGTAAAAGGTGTTGGAACTACAACCGGCATTGTAAAGAGCAGAGATGGAGCGCTGCTCTCCCTGGAGGTGCGATAACTACTCCTGCAGACTATCTGCAAATTGACAGGTGCAGGACCAGACTTGTGACTGTGGTACAAGGAACCACCTGAAGTGTACAGTATGTGATATAGAGGGATCGATCTCCACCTGATGTAGGAACCATAAGGGGGAGCAGCAACCGCAAGAAAGATCCTGGGATGATATGCTGAGCAACAGCAATATGGGCTTTTACAAACTCTGATAGAGGAACACTACGGATTAGCCTGAGTTGGTGAAGTCAGTACTTCCACGCAAAATATGTAAGTGAGGCCAGCCTCAATGTGACTGTAGATGTGTACACAAATGAGTACATTAACTGGCCTGTTTGTGAGAAGTGGAGATCTACTAATCTAGGAATAGCGTCCTCCTTAAGGAGGACAAGGCTAGTGACCTGATGAAGGTGGGCTGACTAGGTATAAATACTTCAAGCAGGTTTCATTTTCATACGTCCTCCTTCTGATGGACTGCTACTCTTTGTGAGCTGTTATACTGTGCATTATGTAACATTTGGATGGCTTTCTGTTCCACAGGACTGTTCGTTGTACTATATCTTGTTCCTGCATTATTCCATACTGTGCATAGTGTTGCTCCTAGGATTTAGATGGCTGTAGCTAGTAATGGGTGGTTTCTTCATAAAGGTTAACGAATTGCTTGTAACTATAATATTAATCATTCTCATTTCTTTGTTAGACATATCTTATATGGCTTTGTAACTCCTCCTGCTGCATCTTATGTTGAATCTGCATCATGATACATGGTAAAATGCAGCCCAAAATCACGATTAACAGTAATAACCTTTAGACGAACGACCTAATCAGTTCAGACCGATTTTAAAACTTGTGGGAATAAGTTGAGAATTTTCTAACTTTTCCTATTGTTGCCCAATATTCCCAAATATCTTCCAGTGTATGTTCCAATAGCATAAAAAAATCAGATCACTGGTGAGATTGGGGGAAAGTTTTCCTGTCTAAGGCCATCTGATGCACCCCAGCCACTAAAAGGATGCACTGCTGCCTAACGTATGGGTTGCCCTGCATCCTGGAAGTGAATGTTTATACCTACGCTTTAGACCATGTCTCTTGAACACTGACTCTCTAGATCTGGTTCTGCCTGACTTAGTTAGTTATTTGTTTAATTATTTTAGCCTTGCCAACTATTCCAAAGGTCGGCATTCTCCACCAACCCCGGTCAAACTCTCAGAAGCGGCTCTTCTATATAATTCTGGACTTTGGACATTGACTGTAGTGAATCATATGTTTTTGGATTAACAGGAAGCAAAAAGTATAACTAGTGTTACTCTCTAGGGCAGTGCCCTCTGCAGCTTTCCGGGCATACTTGGAGTTGTACTTTAGCCTTTGGTGAAGGGTCACAGGTTGGAGAACTCTGATGTAGAGTATTGCCATCTGTAAAGAATTTCCTGATCGAATTGGTAAAGTGCTAACCGTGTAATGAGTCACAGAGGTGGCATTGTGCCTGTATTGCATTCAACTTGTGGGTTTTTGTTGTCTTTGTTCTGAGACTTGCCGTAAATGTTGAAATGATTGTTTTAATGTGCCTAAAACAGCAACTTGTTCACATGTGACTTGTAAATGTAAATAAGGGAGATGAAAATGTGACATGGAAACAAAGAACCAATAGAGGGGGATGACTCTGCTGTAAATCGGTTTAATGGAGAACTTGGTGCCTGAGGATATGGATTCTTATTGGACACTCAATTGGCTTCTCCTAAATCCTGTAGCTATGTAGGGGCACACACCAGGAGCGGTGGACTTGATGGGGCTGAACAACTGGAGCTTACATTTACACTGAGTGTTGATTTGCTTCTTTTCTCTAATACTTTTGGTCCCATTTTTCTATCACGTTTTTAAGATTTAACTTTTTTTTTTTTCTTTTGTAGATCCAGTTTCTCCAAAGAGGAAACCTCAAAGATCTGGTAAGTACCCATCTAGTGTTATGTGCTTATTTCCTTATTTCTTATGCATACAGTAGAGGACCAAACCACTTTAGCCGCCCCTGTGATGTGGAGGGATAATCCCCCAATTAATATTGGTGTTGAGCAAGCTAACCGTCAAACCTGAACCTCACATGTTCATCTTGAGTGAACCCACTAAAACAATTATTCCCCCACCCTCTTTTCTTCCTCTCATGCAGTGCTGGGGCCCTAGGTTCAAATCTGACTAAGGACAACATCTGCATGGAGTTTGTATGTCCTCCCACCCTCCAGAAACCTAAAAATAGGCGAATATAGATTGTTGGCCCTAAAAAGGGACAGACAATATCACTGATGTAATATGTATGCGCTATATGAATGATTTTATTCTGAAGGAGAAATCCACACACATACAGGGAGAACATACAAACGCCATGCAGGTGTTGTCCTCAATCAGATTTGAATCTAGGGCCACACCACAGCGCTCCACCAAACCAAACTTTTTGCTGAAATTCGGTTAACCAACAGTGCTAAGTGACTATAAATATAATATATAATTATTATTTTTATTTTTTTTGAAGATTCCATATTGTTAAATGGGCTGAAACCACTAGGGGGAGACTGCCTGGAAATACACTTGGTATTATTGCATCCTGGCCATTCAAAAGCTTGACCAAACATGTAATCTATGGAGAGACTGCATCCGCTTTGGCTCATAATAGCCCCTATCCTAATGGGATAACACTAGTATAGCCTTTACAGGTTCTTCCATGTTTAATTTCTGCATATTGACACATTTTACTACAAACTTCACATAGAAATCCAAGGCTTGTGCTGGATTTCTGTTGTGAATGTGTTTGCAGCAGATCCACAAAGATTAGGGTCATGTCATTCATTGGGGGTAATCCTTGGCATTGCCACCTGAAATTAGTAGCCTGTAATCTCAGTGGCTCCCCCCCCCCCTCCCCCTCCTTTCTATGGTGGCAGTAAAAATGTGCTCCCAGAATCTTCCTTTGTGTATATAGTTTAATGGGATTTGTGAAAGACTTGTTGCTTCTTCTTGACTATCCCCTGCCCCAAAATACATCACCTATGTGACCTTGCTGTGCTTGGATAATGTTGATTTACTAAAGGGCAATTAAAACCTATAGCATGAAATGCAAAATAAATAGCCTGCCTATATCTTTACAGGGGATAGTCTAAAGATCATGAATAAAGTATCACAAGTAGAAGTGAAGAAAGGTGAACAGGCAGAATTGAGCTGTTCAATCCAGGGGACACCCCCACTGGCTGCTTCCTGGGTGCGGAACAAGAAACCGGTAAAGAACTGATTTATAGCGCTGTAATGTGAAATCTCAATGTAACTTTCTTCTAATGGAGACTTGATGTTGAGGTGGAAAGTGACTGTCCCAAACTAGACAATTCTATGTACTCCTCCACTTTCCCTCCCTTCTCTAGTAGCCCCAACTTGTATTTGGCAGTCTTGGGGCCTTTTTACACGGCATGATTATTATGTGAATAATTGCTGGAGTGATTTGCATAATTTGGTGTAAACTCATGCAGACGATTGGCAATAAATCGTTAGACTATCACTGATTTGGATCTTTTGGACACAAGAAAAAATCATTGCTTGTCTGCTGTAAAGGCCCATTTAGACAAGGATTATCGCTCAAAATGAGTCTTATCAGGGATTCACAGTGGGATACAGCTGATACTATTGTTTCGGCTGTATCCCGCTCCCTGATGACAGGCTGGGTATGAAGAACAGAGCGGTCCAGCTCTTTTCTCCATACCCTCCCGGAGCGCTCGGCTGTATAACAGCCGGACGCTCCGAGCAGGGAACAGCTGGATGCAGAAGATAAGGGGCCCCTCCAGTGTAAATACTTGCCAAGCCAACTAGATATGATCGCTACTTCACCACTGGTTGCATACGTGTTCCAATTTATCTTGCCATGTAAAAGGATCCTAAGTCCGGCGTCACACGGGCATATTCGTGCGTGCCTTATGCAGAGGATGGAACCCATTAATTTCAATGGGTTTGTTCACACTTCAGTAAGCAGCATGCTGTACTTTTCTGTGAATTTGTGGACCAAAGCTCCCCATAGATGTCAAAGGGCGATGCGCAAATGTATGTGGAGAGGTGTGTTCTCGCTGGAAAAAGCACATCTGGAACTCATTAGACAAATTAGCCATTTCAGTCAGTGCACATTTGTTTGCCACATGCAAATGAACATGCCATGCGGGCGGGAAAAGTACAGTAAAATGCACAAAAAATCCTCGTTCAGTGCACAACATAATTGCAATGAGGAGCGTGCAAATGTGCACACGCTCGTGACGCCGGCCTAAGGATGCATCTACATAAGACTATACTTAGGCATTTTTAGCGCCCGACTGCCACCCCAACTACTCACTCCTCTGCTTTCACATAGGGGTGATAGCCATTTGGTGAATGGAAGGGGGGCAGGCCGGAGATCTCTTCTGCTTGCCCACCTCCATTCACGAGTTGGTGGTTCTGGAATGAACTGCCTGTTTACACGGAGCAAGAAGTTGGTCATTAGTAGCTTCATTTCAATGAGCTCAACTAACGAGCCGGAGGATCGCAGCCTCCCCAAAGTGATAGGAGGCACTTTTGGCAGAAATGTCTCACATCTGGTAGTACATCGCACGAGCGTGATATCTGGCCAAGTTTCACAGCCTGACTTTGTGGTCGGCCGTGTGTAGGATCGCAACTGTGCCGGAGTGATGGGAGGAGTCTTTAATACAAACTCTTCGCATCCGTGGAGAACATTACATGAGCGTGTGAAATTGGCCTCAAAGTACCTTAAGTCTCATCAAAAATTTCTCCCCAATTGACTATTGTACACCAATCGGGGGAGGTTTGAAATCTTCATCCTGGCCGGTGTGTGAACTTAAAAATGGTCTGGCTAAGTCACCTCACGTAGTATAGAAATAAACTATAACCTGGATTGCATTATATATGCCCTAAACGTGTTCTTTGCAGCACCACAAGGGAAATGACCCGTGTACAGTGTTAATCTGCCTTCCTTCCTCCCGCATACACACAGGACACTGGGTATAGCTAGATTAGGAAAGGTCATAGATAAGTCTCTACAGTCTACTTCTCATAATCCTGTACTTCAAATTCTTGAGGTTGTGGAGAGTCCTCGAATTTGTGCCGTGACATCGGAGACGGAGAGCCGCCTGCTGATCCGAGAGGTGTGCGAGGAAGACGGCGGCAGTTACACGCTGTGCGTGCAAGACCAGACTGGGAGCGTCCAGCATCACACTCGCCTCACAGTTGTGGGTAGGTATACCGTGGAGTTGCATAAAGACAAATGGTTATCCTGTACTAGAAGAGGGGTTGATGTTGCCCATCACAACTAATTAGAGTTGGACCTTTTTCTTAAGCAAGATATATGTATTTAGAAGAACCCTGCCTCTACATAAATGTGAGATCATGTGAGCCATATCTTGGCTTTTGATATCTTGATGTGCCAGTCGGGGATCTGGAAGATGGCATGTACAGTATATAGGACATAATGTGGTGAAGGCAGATGGGTGGTAAGGCCATTGAGAAACACTACTGTTGCCCTACCTGTCCACAAAGGCTCAACTATCCCACAATGGAAGCACATTCGATTCCATTGCACATATGTTTAGAGAAGACGCACTTTGGGTTTTCTCAGAAACGTGAAACCTTGTAAAGAACTACATGCATGTTGAGCGCTGATGTGGCTTCAAAGAGATATTTACATTTAGCCACCGAGAAATTCACTTTCCTGACTAAAGCTCTTCACGATCACTTTGAATATGGTGAGTCCGCTGACAAAAATCTAATGTATTTGACAGCTAAAGCAGACCATAAACTGTAGATGGCCCTCAATCGAACGAGCTATTCCAAATGACATCCCTCACCCATACCTGTGTATGCTGGGTTTACCCGAGCTTACATATGCTGTTACTAAAGAAAGGGGAATAAGCCACTGTTGGATGCCCCTGGCTTTGGCTTGACTCCCCAATAACCTCAACGTGCCCCACCCTTCTTTCCCTCTATTTCCTGCTAGAAGAATAGGAACTTCACCATACATATTAGATGGTCGAGCAGACCCACTATATTGGTGGGTTCTGACAACCTTCATGCAATGTTTATGGGATGGCTTAATTGTCCACAATGGAAGCCCTTAGGCCAGACAGGACTGGATTTTAAGCTGTCACGTCCTTTGATTTCCCTAAGTTGTCCCAAAGTCTTCCAACAACTACTCGTAAAATAACATGCATGTTTGGCCGAGTAGAACATCTATACTTGTTTGCAATTCGTCTGACTGCTAGGCAATTCTGGATGCAACTCATGTCCCACCAGAACCTGGTGCCATATGAATCTCCTGACAGCAGCTTCTCTTACTACTGAAGTAACGGTACTCCTTATACATGGGCCAATAGTTGCTCAAGTAATCTCTCGAGTGATTGCAGGTGACTGGTCCATGTTTAAGCTCCCCTAAAAACCAAGCGATTGTCAGCCCATGTCAGCAGACAGTCATTCATCTATGCCTGTTCACTCTGAATGGAGGTGGGCAGCCAAAAGAGAGATTAGCGCTCGGTCGCCATTCAGTAAGCAATCCTCAGTCCTGTGTGAAGGCATTGGAGCGATAGTCGTTGGAATAGCTGTTGGATGCTTAAGCACTTGACAGTCGTCCCACGTAAAAGATTCATGATTACTCGCATGCTCCGCTTAGTATGTATGTTTATGAGAGTCGGAGGACTCTGTCCACCCAACAAACTGTTCAACTATCTTGGGTGTATACACAGCTTCAGGCAGGGGTGTAGTTGAGGAAGCTGGTATGGCATATGGCCCAAGTGCCTGATGCCTAGGGAGTTGCCAACAACCCCGGGTATTTGACTACTAGGCTGGGGGAGAAGACTAGATGGCGTCTCCCTGATAAAGGAAAGTCCAGTTACATATATAACTGCTTTGTGTGATCTACTAAAGCTTCTATAATGGTTTGGGAGGGGGGGGGGGGGGGAGAGTTCAGGCTTTTGGGTGGGATTCCTGCCTGGAAATGCGACTTCTGGCGATGGATACAATGCAGTTATCCAGAAATGCAATATATCGGCCTTTGAAGACATCAAAAGCAAATGATTGTGAAAGCCGTTGACTATCTCACCATTATCCTCATTTGCTTTGCTAAATTCACTTCTGTAGACTGATCTGCTGTATCACAACCTCCACAAAATGGTATATAGTGTATGTATATTGTCAGGCCATTCTATAGAAAACTTTATTATTGTGTTACTACAAACTCCTAAGTGTAATGGGTAATGCTCCTAGTCCTAATGTAATTTTTATTTAATTCACATGGGTCATATAGCACGTCTATCTGAAAGTGGGGAAAACTGGATTTGTTCTAGAAGTCTTCAAGATGTCTCCAAGTGTATTCCTGGTGCCCCAAACTGGTCCTAGGCCTAATCTAAATGGGGACCAAGTTGGGCAGGTGGTAAAAGTCAAGAAAGCGCCTGACCCTCTGTGACAACCACTGCTGCTAAGAACATTGTGTCCGCCAATAGATTTGGGGGCCAGAGTGCCTGTGCATAGAATGTGCCTGGGCCCCTTTCCCCACAATGAGATTGGAGTCAGCATATCTATTATAATCTCTCTAAGGATTTGTGAATGTGTATTATATAGAACACTATAATTACACCTAATATACACCCACAAATACTTTATAGACCACATATCTATCATAACACGTTGGGTTTCAACACAGCCGCTCAGCTCTACTACGCCTTTAAATATCAGGTTATATTATAGCTCCTGCGGTTTCTCCAATGGGCTCGTTCACATCCGTGTCTATTTTCTGCTTTGCTGTTCCATCAAAGGAGCAACAAAATGGAAGAGGGTTTGGTTCCATTATATCTGCTTACCATTTTATTGGAAAACAAAATTAGTGCAGACTGCAGACATACTATACTAAACACCGGGGATGGGGGAAGGGGGGCAGAATCAGGCTATGCTCTACATGTTGCAGTGTGATGTGGCTGTTCAGTAGGAGCATTGGTGGTGATCAGGAGGTTTTAGGGGCCGGGGTTCCAGGAACTATCACCGCAGCCACTGTAGTGAGGGCCCCCTCTGGCCTGCTGTGCAGCGGAAAAGGCTGCAGAGACGGTATGTCTGCTTATACCCAGACCCCATTCTTGTCTGGAGGGCATTCCTCTACTTAGTTCTCTTCTAGTTGTTCTAGTGGTTCCATTCCCTGTGAATGGGATTGATTGAAATAGCCACTTGTGCTCACTTTCAACATTTTCATTCATCTCGCACATGCTCATCCTGCTCTGTGACCAACAGAACTTGCAGACCCTCAGCAGCAGCGGGTGTATGAAAGGTCTGACATTGGACAAGCCCTTTAGGGTGGATCTGTTGCAGGATGCTATGCAGCAAAATCCTCTTGCAGATTTCACCCTTTACATTGTTGCAGATGCTCAGTATGCTCTGATTCCCTTGCAGAAAACATTCGAAAATCTTATCCGCTTACTTGCTACTGTACACCTTCCAAAGTTTGTACTTTCACTTAATGGTGCTAAAATCTCTTCATGCAGATCACCCGTCTCCACCCGCAGGGAAGCCCCTCATCTCTGGCTTGCAGCAGTCCTCGCTCACCCTCTCCTGGTCAGGCCCATCATATGATGGTGGTAGTGCGGTTCTGAGATACAGTATAGAAGTAAAGCAGGTTGGACAAGATAGTTGGAGGCTACTGACGGACACCTGTACCAGCACCTCTTATCACGTGAAGGAGGGACTGGTGCCAGGAGAACAATACCAGTTTCGAGTGAGAGCTGCCAATGCATATGGAGTAAGTGAAGCCGCAGCGGAGTCTGATGCAGTTATCATGGCTTCCACAAGAGGTGAGATAACGATACACTACAAACATACATATTCCTCTTACTTGATGAAATATTCAGGGCTAGAATGCATGTTTTGAGGACCACTGTCCTAGAGACAGGCCCAAGAGAGAAGTTTTAGAACTCTAACATTTGGTGACCTGTCGGGGGAGGGTCACTGCCTGGGATCCCCACAGTGCTCGAGTGAGTGTTCATTCGTCACGTAGCCTATAAGCAGCTCAGTCGCTTTCAAGTGAATGTAATTGAGCTGCTATACCAGGCGCAGCCAGTATACAGTGTACGGCGCTGTCTGGTATGCCGTGTACAGGCCATATCCCTTGTCTTAAGCGCTGTGACCTCTTTAGGCCGCTTTGACATGGCTGAGATTTGTGTATTGAGATGCACGAATATAGACACTGTTCTTTTGAATTTTGGGTTCATACATGGGCAATTTCTCTTCCTGGATACCAGCGCTGCACAGTAGTAGCAATTACAGTGCAGTTACCTCCATAGATGTCGTCTCCTCCTCTGATTTTGTGACCTTTGCTTTACCTTTTCTTCTCTCTGGGTTCAGACCATCATGACTTTTTCTGCTGTGACTCCTCTCTGGACACTCTTCCCATTCTGCCACTACCCACAAGGCCTACGTTTATGGCCTAACAAAGTAACACTGCTGCTATCCCCACTTCCAAGCCTGATGCCGGCTGGAGCGCTCTGAGCTACTGATCCCTCATTTAGTCTGCTGCACACTGTACTCTGAGAGCAGGAGGGGGCAGATGATGCAATGAACGTCCTGGATGGCATCAGGCACAGAAGGGTAACGCTGAGAATGAACACTCTTGCTGGTGTTCGGGGAGCAGGGCTGGAGGCTCAGCGGGTGAGATGGAGCCATTTGACCCTGAAGCAGTCGCACAGTCCGCTTCTATTTGCGGCACATGTGATACGCTACTGTATACGCCAGAAGTGGTAAACTGCATTGCCTATCTGATTTACAGCCACATTGTGACCTTATTCTCAATTTCGTCACAGATGAAGACCCCGATTTTGAGGAGCCTGTGGAATACACCGAAGTCTCCCTTAACTCCAAAGATCGGGTGGATGACTTGTATGTTAAGTTGGAAAAGCTAGGAATGTAAGTGGAGGTCAGGAGAATAGTCCTAATTTGTGATGTTATGTGGATTCCCATAGTGTTCCAAGTTTTGTATTTGAGTGAGCCCAACAGCCCGTCTTCTGCACGAGACCCCAGTGTTATAAACGGACGGGAGGAGCTACAGACGTGCATGTGAGCTTCAGTACTAGCCCAGAGCTAGCCACGGCCGCCTTTGTACTGCAACAGATAGTGATTGTTTTGATGGCTGTGATTCCAAAGCGCATGCCATGACTGGGTGTAGACCATTTTAATACTTTAATGACCACAAATGCGCCTCTTTAATGCACCCTAGTCTATGCAAACTCTGCTGTTTAGTGCCTGTTTTAACCACTTTTTAGATGGTGTGGTCAATTATTGTGGCATCTAAAGTAAGGGCAGCTGGAAGTCTAAAAAATGGCCTCTCGGCCGGCCTTATAGCATGGCCAACTGTTTCTGTGCTATAATGATCCAAACGTGCTGCACACCATAAAAGTAGAAAAATACATGGAATAAAAAAAAAATTTAAAGCGATCAAAAAGTCATATTATACCCCAAAGTTATACTAATAAAAACTACTAACCCCTCATTGTTTATGTTCACATAGCAAATTCTACATCTAAAATTGCTGCAGAAATCCGCAGCTAAGCCATGTATTATGCCACTGAGCCGCATGTGGATTAGGCCCTTGATCTCTCGGCAGAGATCCCTAGCATTGACCCCTGCAACTTTTGCAACTGGCCATCAATAGTTCAAAGCTGAAGAACCCCTTTTTAATAGCAGTCATCTGAAAACTGTTGTCTTGCGCCATCTAGTGGCCATATGTCATATGCCTTTCATACTGCGTTAAATAAATGTAGCTGAGCTGCAGCATGTAAAGGCAATCTACTTATACTTTTATCTCTGTTTCAGGGGTAAATTTGGCCAAGTCTACAAACTACAGGAAAAGGCCAGTGGAAAAATCTGTGCCGGGAAGTATTCAAAGGCCCGTCTACAGAAAGACATAGCAAATGCTCGGGCAGAAGTTGAATTGATGAACAAACTCCATCACCCCCGTCTGGTGCATTGTGTAGCGGCTTTCCAGGAGCCTGGCTGGGTGATCCTGGTGCTCGAGTAGTAAGTTTTGTCCCCTTGCCCCTTCTTGAGGCTCTCCCTCCTTCCTCACTGACTCCTATTCTTGCTTCTACCTTCATGACCGTCCTAATTTGTAATGGTCTCCCATTCTCTCAGCATCGCAGGTGGTGAGCTGTTCGAGCGGATTGTAGCGGATGACTTTGAGCACACAGAGATAACCAGTATTGAGTATATGTCGCAGATTCTTAGTGGGGTGGGATATATGCACCAGCAGAGCATCGTCCATCTGGACCTTAAACCAGAGAACATTGTCTGCGTCAGCAAAGTTGACACGCGAGTCAAAATCATTGACTTTGGTCTGGCCCGGAAACTGGGTGAGAAATGAACGTACAGTGAACCTACCATATACCGCACACACTAGGGCTTGTTTATACCAGCTTGATTTATGTCTAAGGATTTCCGTCTGCATTTCATTGAAAAATCCCGACTGCTGGAAGCGCTGGCTGTGATTGGCTGCCGCTTATCCAATCACAGCCAGTGCTCAAAGAATGGCTGTGATTGGTTCAATCACTGCCATTCATCGAGCACTTGCTTTGATTGGCTAAGTGTCAGCCAATCACAGCCAGCGCTTCCAGGAAGGATTTTTGAATCCCTGGCCAAAAGAGAAGATCCGTGCCGGGACATGGGGAGAAGCTGTGGTCAGACTGACAGAACGTCTATGGTGATTTTTTTTTTTTATTTTTATTTCCCCCCCCGGTAGTTAGGGCTTAGATTATAGCTTTGACAGTAGCATTTGCTACTGTCAAAGTTGCATCGCATGAAAACCGCGTTTTCATGCGATGCAACAGAGGAAGGCTCCATAGGGAAATGTGGACTACAAAACCTCGCGAGTCGCGGGCATATCGCCGGCCCCGCAAGGTTTTTGTGTAGTTTTGTAGCATGCTACAAAACATTGCATGTGTCTAGGAACCCATAGGAAATTATGGGCTTCACATACATGCGATTTGTAGCAACATTACAAAATCGCACAACTTCGTGGCCCGTGTGAAGGAGGCCTAAAACCCACAACCTGATAATGTAGGACTGTATAGCAAGCTTTAGAAGTGTACAAGTCTATAAACAGCAGCAGATATCTCAACATTGGCTACAGGATTCACGTCTGCATGTCTGTCCCTCCTCTCTGCATACAGCTCAGTGAGCAGGATGACTTCTCTGGTGACTGCATCCTAGTGTCTGTCAGTGACATGATGGCAGGGCAGACCGTGGACAGCAAGGTAGAATAGCATGAAAGACGGTACTTTAGAAGGTGTTTTTTTTTTTTGTTTTGTTTTGTTTTTTTTTTTTTCTTTAAAAGCACAAAAACCTTTTTTAGGCAAGTAAATTAAATGGCCAGTGAGATCCCTAGCAAAACTGCTATCCTAAAAGCACAAGTTGTTTGAAACATTACTGTCTATTTAAGGTTACTTAGACAGCTTTTATGTGCAAGTCTTGTATATTGCTTCTCTTGATGTATAAGCTACATATGAGCTGCATATACGAGTTGTATAGACAGACTAGTGTGAGCTGCTGTATGGTTTAGACCACAACCATATATGCGTTTAGGTTTCAGTTTTCTTGCCCTGCCATGGAAGCGGGGAAACGAAATTCCTGCCTGAATGGATCTGCCCCCTGATAGAAGCAAACAGGGCCAATTGAACGTACTATTATTGGGTCCATATGTCTTCCATAATTCTGTTGGGGATTTTATGCTGGACGCTCCTATCGGAACACCTCCTGTAATGCAGATGTAAATATGGCCTTAACATTTAACAGTGGTTCGTGAGCTTCACCAGATTGGTAAATTAAATGGATTGCCTTTTAGTACTTCTGTGCAATTTTCATTAAAAGGGGATATTTAAAGATTTGAACTTCTCTGACTATTTTAACTTCTCCTCTCCTATGGATAGGTGAGAAGTGTCTGGTGCAAGGACTGACCACTGGGATCCGATCGAGAGAAAGAGGTGTAATAACCCTCCTATATGAATGGACTGCAGACAAGCATGTATGCTGCTGCTCCATTTCATGGGACTGCAGGATATTGTCAAACTCTGTAGTCAACATCTCCAGCAGTCCTGTCGAGGGGAATGCTCGGCCACTCTAGTCATACAGTTGGGCATGGGACCTCCATTCTCATGATTGCGGGAACCTTCACTGATCACACTTATCACCCATCCTATGGATAGAGAGAAGCTAAAATACTTCTACACCCCGTGAACCTGCATCAGCTGTAAACTAAGATCTTGTAATGTATGAATTGAGGTGCTCTGAATAAGCTGTCTTTGTGATTTTAGTACCTGGAGTGCCAGTGAAGGTGTTACAAGGTACAGCAGAGTTTGTGGCACCAGAAGTTATTGCCTTTGAACCAGTTGGGTTTACCACTGATATGTGGAGCCTTGGCGTAATCTGCTACATCCTGTAAGTAACTGTATCCATCTCACTCATTCAGATGTAGCAAATATATTCATGTTGCCATTTTGCAACTTCGGTATTCCTTTTAGACAGCTGGGGTAATAAAGAGGGGAAACTAGAAACTACAACTCCCAGCATTCACTGAATTTTACATTCTGAGTCCCAAACAGATTGGGAGTTCTTGGTGGGAGACTACTGGACTAGAAAAATATATCTTCTCCTGTCTCTGACCTAAAATGTTGTTTTCCTTGCAGGTTGAGTGGAGAGTCTCCTTTCCAAGGTGACAATGATATGGAGACGTTGCGGAACATTACTTCTGGCAACTGGGAATTTGATGAAGAAACGGATGCTGTATTATCTGACTCTGCTAAAGACTTCATCCGGCGGCTGCTGCAGAAGAACATGAAGTAAGCAACTTGGCCATATATCAGTAGGATAAAATGCAGGAGTGAAGGACAAAGTGTGTGATGTAAGCCCAATGCAAATTAATGCTGAGATGGACACTTGTAAAGATTCGTAGCTGACGTTGAGCGAAGCGCAGTAGTAGAACCCTGTTTCAGGTCTAACTTAACTAAGTTTAGTTCGACACAAACCCCAACTTAGGGCGGTTTGTCTCGACCAAAACTGGAAGAAGAGTTTGTTATCGTCCTCAGCCCTCTTCTCATCCTTTCACAGGGCTTCCCTGACTCTTAGACCATGTTACACACCAGTTTTAGAGGCATTTGATGACTTATTGGTTCAAACTAATTCGGACAAAACAGAACTTTTTGCTGAAATTCGGCGAACCGGACGAACTGAACTTCTGTAAAATTTGCTCAACACTATTCATAATGTTAGACTAGTATAACCATGGAGTTCAGTGAACGTCTGGTTGATGCTCTGTGGTCCACCTTCTATTGACCCTTTATGCTAGGTTCACATCTGTATTGAAGGCTTCCGGCACAAATTCAGTATAAAATCCCAGATTTAATGGCGCACCATTCTGTTTTGCCTGGGAAAATTTTCTCTGCATACCAGAAACCAAACTGCCACCATTAGTCAATGGTTTCAGTTTAATGGCATCCAGTATATGTTGAATTTTGGGTTTTTATAGCTTCAATGATGCAAAGGTGACCCTGGCCTTACAGTGCACAAATAACAATATAGTGTACAAATGACTATACCATACAATGACCAATCAAACTGGGGATTGTAGCTGGCAGCCATGTAATGGTCCTGACATAGGGATGAGGGGGCAAGCTCTATGTGCCATGGCTGTCACGGCCAGTAGACACCACACAGGTTGCATACTCATAGGCTTGCCCTGGTGGAGGGGAGATTATATTTGAATGTACTGCATCAAATTCAGTCCAGGCTGCACAATATTTACATGGGGTCTGTTGGCTGCCAGGTCTCGTCTTACAGCTGAACAAGGCCTAAAGCACCCTTGGATCAAGGACAAGGCCATTTCCAGCACAAAGACCCTGTCGAAGGAAAAAATGAAAAAGTTTTTGGCCCGGCAAAAATGGCAGGTAAGGAATGCAGATGGATACAGCTTATGGAAGGTGATGTATGAAACGTGGCCTTACATGTAGCTCTATGCTTTCTAGATTTCACACGGTGGACATGGTTGGTGACGCAAACACACCACAGATTAGTGTGTGAACATAGTCTATAATTAACAGTATATTTTTAGCAACTTTGCAGGAAACCCGGCCACTGAAAATAAATTTGTGGTCAAACTAACTTAAAAGACCCAATAAACTTTGAATAAACTGCTTTACTTCTCTAGTGGTGATTCTGAAGTATATTTCTGAACTGGATTCACAATTCTGCTGTCAGAGTTAGGCCGCCTGCACATGGGCGGGTCAGACCCCGCATGCGGGATTCCTGCAGCGGAGTTTGACCTGGTGCCTGTCCGGCATCTTCTCCTCTGCTGCTGATGTGCCGGCCAGTGCACATGCACAGTACAGAGGATGCTGCGGCGTCGCTATAGCGATGACGCGGCTCCTGCAGTGATTCTGCAATGATTGCAGAATGGCCGCGGGACAGATGGCTTCCATTGACTTCAATGGAAGCCGGCAGTGCGTAGTCCACATAAAATTGCAATTGATTTCTGCTCGTGGGCAGGAAATCACGTTTTGCCATAGCATGCTGTGGGTTGGATTTGCTGCAGAATCCTGCTCCGGATGCAAATCCGCCCGTGTGCAGGAGGCCTTACTTTCCAAGCAGTCCTTGGTGGTTCAGTACCTACACACTGCTTGCTCTGGGGATTTGCTATTAGTAATTCGGCTGAGCATTGGAACAGCTAGATTTCATATATCCAATCGTTAGGGGTGTTTGACAAGCTTGTTGACCGTTTCCAATAACAACCAAATGAATTGTGAATGCAGTTTGATAAGGTTTTACATTTTGTATATTTTGCTGAGATTTGGCTCGGTGGATCCTAAATGCATAGGAAATGGACTACGAATTGTTTGTAATATGAGGGACATGCTGTTAACTCTGCAGTCCGTGCTAAACGTGGTATCTGTCCCGCAAAAAGCCCCCTAGTAAGAAGACTGCTGGATGCCATGGCAGCCTGGGCCCCTGTGAAAGCTCCTGGGCTCCTAGGTCCATTGTGGACTAAAGATTATTAACCCCTTAGTGACGGGGCTATAGTAAAACTACATGCTGCTGTTGCAGGACGTGTATGGAGGGAGGTAGCGGTGCTATCTCCCTCCATACAGCGCGGGCGTCAGCTGTATATTACAGCTGACACCCGCGGGCAATAGCCGTGCTCGGCTGTTCAGCCGATCGCAGCTATTAACCCTTTAAATGCCTCTGTCAATTTTGACAGCGGCATTTAAATCCCCCGAACGCTGTCCGGGGGTCCCGCACGCCCCCCCCCCCCCCCCGCGGTGAGATCGGGGGAGCTGTGCAGGTGTCACGGCAGCCGGGGGCCTAATGAAAGGCCCCAGGGCTGCCTTAACAGACTGCCTATCAAGCCATCCACACAGGGTGGCTTGATAGACTGCCTGTCAAAAAGCAGTATGACGTAATGCTATAGCATTACGTCATACTGCAGGAGCGATCAAAGCATCGCATGTTAAAGTCCCCTAGGGGGACTTCAAAGTAAAGTGAAAAAAATCAAAGTTTTTTTAATTGTTAAAAAAAAAAGTTATAAAAGTTTAAATCACCCCCTTTTGCCATATCCATTATTAAAAAATCTAAATCATAAAATAATATGTATTTGATATCGCTGTGTCTGTAAAAGTCCGATCTATCAAAGTAGTGCATTATTTTTCCTGCACGGTGAACGTCGTCCGAAAAAAAATATAGAACGCCAGAAATACACTTTTTTAGTTACCCTGTCTCCCAGAAAAAACGCAATAAAAAGCGATCAAAAAGTCATATGTATTCCAAATTGATACTATCGGAAACTACAGGACATCCCGCAAAAAACGAGCCCTCGCTCAACTACGTCGACGGAAAAATTAAAAAGGTATTGCACGCACAAAATGACCGCAGAAAATTGAAAAAAATTAAATATCTTAAAAAAAAAAAAAAAATACTATGTTTGGTAGCGTAGTAATCATACTGACCCATAGAATAAAAATATCAGGTTGTTTTAGTTGCAGTTTGTGCGCCGTAGAAACAGGACGCACCGAAAGATGGTGGAATGTCGTTTTTTTTTTCCATTTCTCTCCGCTTAGAATTTTTAAAGAGTTTTTCAGTAAATTATATGGTACAGTAAATAGTGCCATTGAAAAATACAACTCGTCCCGCAAAAAACAAGCCCTCATACAGTGACGTCGATGGATAAATAAAGGAGTTATGATTTTTTAAAAGGGAGTAGGAAAAAACAAAAATGGGAAAAAAGCAAAAAAGCTCCGTCACAAAGTGGTTAAGCCCTGTGGCAGTGCTTAATAGGATGCTGGAAAATATGCATTCCCCTTTTCTGAAAAATAAGGTTCCCCAAGGGGACTAAAATAAAAAGACTCTCGTTACGAGAGGGGTTAGAACATTTAGGCTGCATTCGCACTTGGCACTTTTTGGTGTGTGTGTTTTTTTAATTTTTTTTTTTGAATTGCAGCAAAAAAACACAATGTGAATGCTGCCTTTATAGTAACCTAATTTTTTTTTTTTTTTTTTTTCCTCCCTGCAGAAAACTGGTAAAGCTGTCCTGGCTCTGAAGAGGATGGCCATGCTTAGTCACAGATCAGATTCTACCTCCTCCCCATCCACTGACGGTAAGTTGTCACTTGCAAAATTCAGACTGCCGAATCTTCTCTGGCTTTTTCATTGTGGTTTTGCATCCCTGTCTGTTTGCTGCTGTCTTTCTATTACAGATGACTCTGAAAGTCAGAAGGTATTCAGCTTCCTTCAGGAACAGCTCCAGAGGCCTCCTGTCTTCTCCTCCCTCTTAAAAGACCATACCGAGGTCGCAGGAAGTTCTGCTCGGTTCCATTGTCATATTGAAGGTGAGGTGAAGGCTGCCAGGTCATAATTATGGTTTATAGACGACCCTAGTCCCAGAGGCTTTACATAGACGACCCTAGTCCCAGAGGCTTTACATAGACGACCCTAGTCCCAGAGGCTTTACATAGACGACCCTAGTCCCAGAGGCTTTACATAGACGACCCTAGTCCCAGAGGCTTTACATAGACGACCCTAGTCCCAGAGGCTTTACATAGACGACCCTAGTCCCAGAGGCTTTACATAGACGACCCTAGTCCCAGAGGCTTTACGTGTTTACCTAAACTAAACCATCCTGGGTAATGTCTTTGGCTTGGAACCACCTTATCCTGAATTCAGCCATTCTTCTACACTTGCTGCCCCATCCACAGGGGCTCTCGCTGTTTTCTAATGTTCCCACATCTTGGTAATACAATAAGTTACTTGTACTGATATACTACCAAACCCTACTTAATAACCGTGACCGTTTTTGTGCAGTGACGCTTGAAGCTTTTAGAATTTTCTATATTTCTGCTTATATTTGACCAAAAAGTACATCAGATTTTCATACAAGTTTGAAAGGTAGACAAAGAGAACCTAATCAAACTGCAGACAGACAGCAATGTGGTTGGAAAGCAGGAGCTTTCTTCTTGCAATACTGCCATGCACCCCATTGTTGTCCAGTGTCCTCCTGTTGGTGGACTTGTGAACATTAACCCCTTCCCGCTGCAGTCAGTTTTGGCATTCTTGTGCCGTAATGTACGGCGCATGTCGGGAAGGGGTTAACATTAGCTAATTGTAAAAAGGCCTTTTATTTGCTTAGATGTAACCTTGGGTTGCTTTTTGACCTCGTGGACTATTCTACGCCTTGATTTTTATAATTCGAACAATTCTGGTGAGGGTAACAAAGAGCTTGACCAGGGATGTACTACTCCAGTCCTCAAGAGACCCCAACAGGTCATGTTTTCAGGATATCCTATAGTAAGAACACCTGTGGCAATGTCTGAGGACTGACGATAATTATATCACCTGTGCAATACTGGGGAAATCCAGATAACCTGACCGGTTGGGGTTCCCTGAGGACTGGAGTTCTACACCCCTGGCCTTGACTTTCCACCATTTGTACACAATCAGACTAGATTGGTGGAGTCCAAACTCTTGAGCGAAGGTTTTGTAACCTTTTCCAACCTGATGATGAGCATCAACAACTCTTCTGAGATCCTTAGGCATCTCCTCTGTTGGTGGAGGCGTATCATGGCACAAACGTGTTGTGAAGATCAGACTAAGAAAAATCCCTGTTCTTTAAATAAAACGGGTCACCCACTCACATCTGAGGGTCATCCCAATGATTGGAAACGCCTGACTAATTTCACCTTCAAATATTTGCTAATCCTAAGGGTTCACATACTTGTGCCACTTGTAGATATGTGATATTAGTCATTCATTTATTGAAGAAAATTATCGGAGTCTCATATTTTTGACTCCTTTGTTGGATTTGGTCCTCTATCTACTTTTAGGATGCTGTTACATTTGTGCGCTAATAACTTGCGGTTTCCTGACAATTGCCGGATGGCACCTCTGAAAGCTGGTGCTGCTTGGCAATTAATATTAACAAACTGTCTGGCAACTTTCTGAAAGCTCATGCTTTAGTGGCTGCCACTAATGGTCTTGTATTGGCACCCTTCTAGGAGTTGTGTGAAAATATCATGTAGTCTTGGATCAAATATGAGCAGAAAGATGGGATATTTTGAAGGGCTCACAAACTTTCAAGCACCACATGTGGGCAACAAATAAGGTGTCCTCACTTCCCATTATAAAACAGTTATTCTCCTAATCAGACTATGTATTTATACCATTAAGCTTAATTAATTGCCCATGTTCATCACCCTCTCCTGAAACTGGCCCTGCCCAATGGGTAGTACTTGCTGTCGAGCAGTAGCTGGCTCTGTCTCTTTCCTGTTCTAGTACATTTCAATTAAATGCTCCAGCTTCGTTGCAAAATAGTTCCATCCCTTCCTTTCCCTTCCCCTCCCCTCCCCACCCTTATGAAGTTGCCCATGCGAAAGCTGGATAAGCTCAGTGGGATTAGGGACAGCAGTGAGGGAATGGTGCTGGTGCTAAATCCAAACTATTTCTTTCTCCATCTTTACATCTAGGCTTCCCAGATCCTGAAGTCTTGTGGTTTTTCTCTGGTTCCCCAATCGAAGAGTCTAAACGCTTCAAGATTGAGTATGAGGATTCGGGCAGCTGCACCCTTATCATATCTGATGTTTCACCCGCTGATGCTGGGGAATATGTGTGTCAGGCCTCAAATTCCCATGGCCAAGCGGAGACCTCTGCTAAACTGACTGTCCACTGTCTACGGGCAAAGCGTTCAGCAAGAGATGGGACTGGGAAGACTGCCTGATCCGGGCATGGCGAGCCCCAGCACGTTGGGGATAGAGGTTTTGCCATTCTCTGACAGACACTAATATGTTGGAGAAACCTACCTATAGTCATGGTCAGTAGGTGCACTTGGAGTGCCCTGAGATATCTGCTGTGTACTAATGAATGCATTATATACAAGTACTGTGTATTATGCCATATTTTATATGCTGACTTTTTTAGCGTTTTTGAATGCACTATGTTTTATATGTTGTCTTCTCTGATCACCTATAACTTGTCTTCCCTACCCATGGAGGACTTGGCCTAAAATGTCCTGTATGGACTAGGTTTTTCTCGTTGGTGTTTGTTTTCGTATACGGTGCCACTCTTGCTGCTGGTTGTGTCTGGTATTGCAGCTCAGCTTTCTCTGCATGAATTGGTGCTATCTTTGGGGATGGGAATGCCTGGAATTTAACAAAAAAAAAACAAACAAAAAACCAAACAACCTCTTTTAACTGTGCATTAATGTGATCAGTAACCCAGGCCATGATGGCAGTTGTGACTTTACCACTACCACACTATTTTGATCTTTGCTGCTGGCAACATGGTGCCAATCCAACATTGAGCTCAAAGATTAAGACTTTGCTTGCCGAAACTATGCCTAAAACTGGATTATCTGGCAAAGGGGACCTGGAAGCCAAGTGGTCTGAGATTACTGACCCTCTTCAATGCCATACAGAGCTTGGGCACGTCGGCTGGTTTCGCTCAACTGCACTAATTACAGCTTTGCAGCTCATTTGCAATGGCAAAACGTGCCAAATGGTTTCATTTTGACAATGTGTGTGTTTTTGTAAAGTGGTGTGATTTTTTTTTTTTTTTTTTTTTTTTTTGTTGTTAGAAACGTCTCGTCTGGATGATCTCAAGAGATTTCTAGTATGAATGGGAGTTTTTTTTTTTTGTAAAGTTTTGTTAAATAAAAGTTGTTTCATGTTACAGAAATGATCATTTATTGGAAACTCTTTAGGAGTTAAGTTTTCTATCAACTTTTTTTGATAAACTACAGACAATACAATGTCCAGATTTACTGCCCTCTAGTGGTAGGGTTATGGGAATGTAATGAAAACGCTCCGATGCTTACAACGGGTGGGGGAGCTATGGGGATTAACCCATAGTAGCGGAGAGAGAGAGGGGGAGAAGCTATGGGGGATTAACCCATAGCAGCAGGGAGAGACAGAGCAGGTCTATGTCTGCCTTTTTTGTTTTGTGCTCCTGTGCTGCACTAAAACGGCGCTCATGTCAACGAGGCCTTGCAGTCGCCTGCAACAGCTCTGTTAAGACGCACAGGTCATCGGAGCTGTTAATCCTTTAAATGCCCCGACCAATGGTAGGGCCCCCCCCCCCCCCCCTGCACGCTCACGCGTGATGAGATCGTAGGGAGCCGTGCGGGTGTCATGGCAGCCGGGGGCCTTCTGAAAGGCCCCTGGGGTGTCATAGCTAAAAGCCTATCAAGCCATGCCTATGGCACTGCTTGATAGAATGCCTGTCAGGTTGGAGTTTAATCAAGTGCTATGCCATTACATAATACTGCTGGAGCGATCAAACCAGCGCAAGTTCATGTCCCCTCCTGGGCCTAAAAACAAAGTAAAAATGAGTTAAAACATTTTTATTAATCATTAAAATAAAAGTTAAAGAAACAAAAAAAAAAACCTTTTGCTATATTAATCATAAAACAAAAATACATGTTTTTAGTATCGCTGCATCCCTAAAAGTCTGATCTATCAAAGTAATACATAATTTACCCCACAGAGTAAACGTCATCAGAAAAAAATAAATAAAGAATGCCAGAATTGTGCTTTTTGGTCACCCTGGCTCCAAGAACAAATGCAATAAAAAGCGATCAAAACGTCGTATGCATTCAAAAATGGCACTAGCGCAAACGTTAAAATGTTGCGCTCAATTTAGACCTCGCACAAGTAGGTTGACGGAAAAAATAATTGTTTTAATAGTTATTGCGGACAGAATATGGCAATGGGAAAAAAAAAATTAAATATCTTTTGAAAAATAGTACAATACAAAAGTTTTGGGTTTTTTTTTTTTTGCTGTAGTAATCGGCCTGACCCATAGAATAAAGTTTTTCATTTTTGTTGGTGTGTACACTGTAGAAACAAGACGCACACAAAGATGGCAGAATTTTTGTGGGGTTTTTTCCCCACTTCACTCCACTTTTTGTAACCACCTTGGAGTACATTTATATGGCACATTAAATAGGCCGGTGTGAAAGGTCCCTTTTAGGGTCCTGTCACACAAAACTGAATAATATGCAACAGTGTTGTGGAATGTGCTGCCAAATATTCAGCATGCCGGGGACCGCTTATTTCACAATGCTGTTGCAGAATATTCCTTTCCCTGTAAAAAGTCCTATAGGCTGCAATAACACCTTTTAGTGTTTTTTGCCGTGGCGTTTATTGCTGTACTATTAAATGGTACCATTAAAAAGTACAACTCCTCCGGCAAAAGACAAGTAGTCCGACAGCAGTGGTGATGGATAAATAAAGGAGGAGCTAGTCATTAAGGAATGTATAGTGATTGGGTCTGTTCCACTGGATTGGCGCATAGCCATGTGATATTGATGTCTAAAAATGAGTCAAAAGGTGACCCTGTAAACTACAGGCCGGTAAGTCTGACTTCTATTATGGGTAAAATGTTTGAGGGGTTTCTTAGAGACACCATCCTGGAGGACCTCTAGGGTAATGGCTGTATAACTCATATCAGCATGGGTTTGACAGGAGCAACCCCTCAAAAAACCATCTTGTGGGCTTCTATGAAGAGGTAAGTTCTAGACTGGATCGGGGAGAGTCATCAGATCTTGTGTATCGGGACTTTTCCAAAGCGTTTGATACTGTGCCGTATAAAAGGCTGGTATATAAATGAAAATGCTTGGTCTGGGTGAAAATGTGGGTAAGTAATTGGTCAGTGATAGAAAGCAGAGGGGGGTTATAAATGCTACATACTCTGATGTCAAAGGAGATGCAGAGGGGGTAGTATTGGGCCCTATTGTTTTAATATATTTATTAATGACCGGGTAGAAGAATTGCACAGTAAAATGGCAATATTTGCAGATAACACAAAAAATAGATTTTTGTAAGAACTTACCGTAAAATGTTTTTCTCGTCTTGTTCATTGGGGGACACAGCTCTGAACTTGGGTATAGCTTCTGCCCCTAGGAGGTGACACTAAGCAGAATAGTGTTAACTCTCCCCCCCCCCCCCCCCCTGCAAGCGTCATGCTAGCTCAGTTTGTATGCAAGCAGTAGGAGCAGCCAGTAGGATACAACTATAGATAATAAATAACAATACTTATGAACTGTAACAGCACAGAGAACACTCCAACCAAGAGGAGTATATATTACAGTACTAATAACTGACTGAGTGGGTGTTGTGTCCCCCAATGAACAAGACCAGAAAGATTTTATGGTAAGTTCTTACAAAAATCTATCTTCTAATCTGTATAACTGGGGGACAGCTTTAACCTTGGGACATTCCAGAGCAGTACCCAAGGGGGTGAGAAAACATAAGAAGCCGCTCATGTGTAAAGAAGCGAATCCACTCTTTAACTGTGAGCAACGTTAATGGAAGTCTAGGCATCCGGCACGCTCTGAGATGGAGCATAAGGGGGCCTGCATAACTGCCCCATCCACCCAACAGGAGAGAGCTTCCGACGAGGCACTCGCTGTCCGAGTAATAGGCATTGTAACATGGCTTAAGAATGTAGCTGCACTGGTACGGCCACCCTGTACTGCCACGAAGCCGATCCAGTGCGAGGAGTACACCTTGGATAACTGAGGATGCGACTGGAGTCTCCAGAATTACCAGCAGTGAGCTTGCCCGACTTGAAGAATGCCACTTGAGAGAGGTACGCTTTCGTAGTCAGACCGAGCCCACTCGCAACCGGTACGTTCCTTGGGGCGAGCCACTACCGAGAAAAGTGCCCACCAAATTCTTCACTGAAGTGAATCCCGATACCACCAACGGTGAGAGAATATACAAAAGGTCCATAACGGCCGTCTCCTGATGACAACCTTCGGTACGTATAAGAACCGAGAGCAGAGCTGTGGAGCCATCAGCGCCGAGACTTCAGAGAGCTGTGGGCCTTCTAACAGTCGACCTAGTTGTACGTCAACTTCCCTATAACCCCAGGTTGTCAATATCGCCTTCAGTCCCGCTGTGAGGAAGGAAGCGGATCGATTCCAGACGCCAATGAAGAAATAACTCATTGCGTTCCACAACCGGTTCTTGCTGGAGTCCCACGTTGATCCATGCTGGAAAGCTTGTAGAGGGAAGTTCCTGGATTCCCAGTTCGAATATCTTGAAGTCCTATACGCAGCTGACTAGCCCCAGGATTTGGCGGATCTGGAATGCCAGCACTGATCTCTGGCCCCTGGCCGCATAGCTGAAGCGCAGCATGGCCTTGATGCTGCGTATCCCGACAACCCCTGTCTGTGACATCGGCTATCTGAGCTGTAGAGCGAAAAGGACCTGCATGAAGAGATCCTTCAGCCCTGTGATCCTGTGACAATGCCCACAGTATCAACTTTCTGCATGAAACCATGGGTTTCCAAAGAGGTATATCCTTTTGGATGAAGACTGGTGGGGTAGTCAACTAGGGTTAGCCCTGTACCGGAATTCACTGCAAACCACATGAATTCCCCTAGGCCCATGCTGGCGAACAGTTTAGAGACCGAGTGCCCAAACTGCAACCCAAAACCCACTTATTTATCGCAAAGTACCAACATGTCAGGGGCCGGGACTTATCATGACATATGATTTTTACCTCCGTTGTTATAAAAAGTACAGGGCCGCTACAACATAGATGGTGCAGATTTTGACAGCTTTTTTGTGGATGCAGAAATTGCCACGAGCATTTCCGCCATGTGTAAATATACCCCAGCGGTAATAGTGACCCCCACGGCAGCCCCAGAAAAAAGAGTATCCAGCAGCACTCACACCTGAACCCAATAAGGGGGGGATTTTTTTATGAAGAAAAATATGCAAAGCCGACCAGAGTGTTGTGAACCTTCAACTCATAAATTATAATCAAATATAGAGTATGATGTGGCAGCATAAATGGTGATAGAAGTTTCCTTAAAACAAAAAAACTTTATTATTCCATAGTCAAATATATAGGCAACGTTTCAACCTTTGGCAACCCCAGCGGTAACAGTGGCCTCAGCGGTAATAGTATCTACATACTATTGGCCCCAGTAGTAATAGCACCCACTCAGACCTATATACATACTCCCTCCTCTACGTGGAAACGCCACTGCTCCTCTGCTTGGCGCTGGTGCTGATCCCAAGTGCACACTCTGATGTCAGTGTGCTGCTGGACGCCTCCTCTCCTGCTCTCGCGGAACCTAAGAGGAGACGTCAGGGGAGGAGGATCCCGGCCGCACACTGACATCACTGTGTGCATCGGGGTCAGCGCCGCTAGCAGCACAGCTGCACGAATACCAGCAGGGGACACGTGGTCCCTGACGGTATTCACTGTCGTGGTGAGTGGCCGGTGGTGGCGCATGCCAGCAGGGAGGGCTTTGCGTATCGCCTCTGGCACGCGTGCCATAGGTTCGCCACCACTGCCCTAGGCACAAGAAGGTTGGCAGCACAGGAAGGGTACACCGGTACAGGACTCTCGCTGGTCTCTTTTTAGGAAACATCAGCAGTAGAGCGTGACGAACTCTAAAAATTGCAAATAGTACAAGTATAGACTGTTTCATGGTCTCCTGCAAGCAATAATGCAGGAGCAACGCTGCATGCTTCTGGATCCATCCACCCTAACTAGTGGATTGGAAGGTGCTGAGGGGGTATGGAGTGGTCAGCATAGCCATAAACAGCCGGCCAAACGAGCTGCACAGTAGCAATATCCACCAGCCCATGGTGCTCATGAACACAAGCTGTCTGGTAGCAAGCTATGCAAGCTGTTCAGCGCTGAATTACTCCAAAAAACATGCCCGACAGCCCTGAACTTCAAGGTGACCAGTGGCAAAAACACATGGGTCATGCACCGGCCTATCCTGCCTTGCGGTGACGTACACAGGACATGTGCCCTACACTGCGCTGCAGAGCAAGACGCCGACTGTGCAGCTTCTAAAGACAGCGGCTGCGCAGCTTTTATGACACATAGCCGTGCTCCTGTAAAATCAAATGGCCGCACGTAGCAAAATCAAATTCGTTCAGCAAGAGTATACGCCCGCGCAGCAAAAGCACATAAACGCGCAGTGACATATGATGTGCAGCAGCAAATTCAAATGGCCACGCTGAGACAGCTCCCTGCATCACATGGCCGTGCTGAGTCACATGACACCGCGTGAATGTGCGGCGGCAAAGTCAAATGTTCGCGCGCCGACACGTGGTCCAACTCAACGGCTGTATGGAGGCCAACCACATGGCCGGATGTTCCCCGGCTCAGGCAGCAAATAAGTGAACGCGCGTCCCCAAGTCGCCGGCGGCTACGATGCTGCGGTGGTGCTACACAGACAGCCAAGTGTGGCTGCACTGAACGAAGGCAGTGCGGGGGGGGGGGCGAACCTGCCACCCCGCCACCGGCGCCACCATCATAAGCCGCAAGCACACAAAATACATACTTACCTTCCACCAAAGTAAGATGGCTCCCTGTCTCCAGCAGAGCTTCCCCCCCCCCCCACCATTGCCTGCCCTTGCACGGGGAGGGGATGCGGACCACCAGGAAAGAAAAAAAGGGGGCCCTATGGCTGGTGAGTCACATGCAGGATAGGGCCTGGATGTGCCTTCTTTTCTTCTGAGGTGACCGGGCAGACAGCAGAAGGTTGGTCCCATTCTGTTCGCCCTCCTCAGTTGCGTTAACAGAGAGAGTCCTGCCTTCCTGTTAGCCCTGGTCCATCCAGGAAAAAAGGAAAAATTAGCCCCTACGGGTGAGACCGTCCACCTCCTATGGACACTAAGCAAAAACTGAGCTAGCTGAATGCCTGGCAGGTGGGATATAGCTAGTGGGAGGAGTTAACACTTTTATGCTTAGTGTCGCCTCCTAGTGGCAGAAGCTATACCCAAGGTTAAAGCTGTGTCCCCCAATGATACAAACGAGAAAACTATGTAAAGTAACACGAGAGGACAGAATGCGGTTGCAAGAGGATCTGGGTAAGTTGAGGGCAGAAAAGTGGCAAATGAGGTTTTACACTGATAAATGGGCGGTTCTGCACATGAGCAGAGGAAATACATGTCATCATTACACACTGAATGGGAAACCACTGAGAACACAGACATGGAAAACGACTTGGGGATTTTAGTTAACTGTAAACTTACATGGCGTAACCAGTGTCAGGTAGCTGCTGCCAAGGCAAATAGGATCATGGGGTGAATCAGAAGAGATCTAGGGGCACGTGATGGGAACATGGTTCTTCCTCTTTACAAGTCACTGGTCAGACCACACTATATTGAACAGTTTTGGGCAGCGGTACTCAAGAAGGATATATCAGAGCTTGAGCAGGTGCAAAGGCAGGGAACTAATGTAATAAAAGGAATTGGCGGACTACAATACCCAGAGAGGTTATCAGAAATGGGATTATTCACTTTAGAAAAAAGATGGCTGAAGGGGGACCTAATAACTATGTATAGTATATCAGGGGGCAGTACAGAGATCTCTCCCATCATCTATTTATACTCAGGATGGTAACAAGGGGGCGCCCTCTACGTTCAGAGGAAAGAGGCTGACTGGGGGCATCAGCCTGACTGAGGCTCCCTTAACCGTATAACAAAAACTTACCCGGAAACTTCTTGTGTGTAAATGTGGGGTAGGCCACAGTTTTTATTAAAAGATTTAACCTCTACTAACTTTACTATTTTAACTCCATAACCCTTCCCATGCTACAACCTTCTTGCTTAACTGATTTTAACTTTAACTGTTCCACTGGACGTTTGTAAGCCCGCTTTCCTTGGGCTTGTAAACCTTCCTCTTAGCCAGCATGGAAAGTTCAGGCCACACGGCATGCGCCGCATTGCCTACGGCGCATTCCGCCCCACCCCACGGACCCGGGCTAAAGCAGCCTCTACGCCATCCTGCAGTCCCGACAAGAATGTGTCCAATCCGACGTCATTCAGGTGTACCCCGTCATCTCTCAGTGCACCTCTCTCTCTGTCCTCCAACTCCCAATGGCGTATAGCAATCCCTCCCAGGGATTGTACGAACTTCGAAATCCTCTGGTTGACCACCTTTCGCACATTCTCGATCGCTTCGGGGTTTTTGGCCCCCCTCCAACATCTCCTGGCGATAATATCCGACCACACCAGCACGGATTCTCGAAAGCACTCCCTAAAACGGAGCATGTCCTGTTTTATTAGGACGAGTAAATCACCCATCTTCACTTCTCCTAGGTCGTTCCCCCCGGCGTGCACGACCAAAATGACTCTCGGGGGGGTCCACCTGCTAATTTCCGTAACGATCTGCAGCAACCTAGGCCACTGCAGGCCTCGAATTCCATGCCAGTTTACCACCGTGTCCGTCCTTCCTAAGCTCCTTCCTAATGGCCGAGTTGCTGCCCACTTTTCCGCCTAATACACGAAGGAATGACCGATAATCCACACTTTCCACGGTTCCGCAGCTGAAACACAGAAACAAAGAAAACAGAACCCGTACCAGCCAACCGAAAAAACGCCATTAACCAGACCAGACTAATCACACCTTTGCGTTCTTATAATACTAAATCCGGTCTAATGTATGATTTATAGGCCTGCGACTTCCATCTACCCAGCCGTTTTAAATCCTCTTCCTGCATACCATGTGCTTCTGCCATGGTTGCCGCACCTATTCTGAACGAATGTGTACCGAACTCGGACGCGTTCAGACCTGCTGTGCGTAGGGCTGCACGAAAAACCGCCGTAAACTGGAACCGAGTGAGGGGGGCGCCCGCCGAATGTACAAAAAATTGGTCACAGATATTACGCGAGCTCATATACTCCCGAACTGTGCTTACCGGGCACCACTTGGAGCCAAGGCGGTTAATTGCTATCCACTCGCCTCTGCCATAAATGTCCGTTTTGGACTTTCTAATACATATCCGTAACAACTCTCCCGAGCAAATTACGTTGTTGTGTCGCAAGCCGCCAGACTTATTTTTACTTGCTGGAACCAGCTCTCCAATCCGCAATGCCGCAAAAAACGCCACCAAAAAGGCCGCTCTGAATAGCAACGCTTCCGAACTATTAACGTAAACACTTTCTAACAACTCTAATAGCTTAATTAACAGGGAAAACGTAATCGGCCGTCGTCTATCAATGCGTGTCTTCTCTTTTTTCCAACCACGTATTATCTGGCGAAAAATAAACTCCTTTGTGACATAGTAACATAGTAACATAGTATGTAAGGCCGAATGAAGACATTGTCCATCTAGTCCAGCCTGTCTATCCGTCCGCCTTGCCATGTAGTTTTAACAAAAAGGCTACTCCCGATAAATGTTTTTTAGCTGCTCCGACCGACCGACGCTTGTCCCGTAACGCTAACAACATATCTAGCGTGGCCGCCCGCGCCTTTTCCCCGTCGACCACGCAGCCGCCTGCCAATGATAGCCAATCCAACCAAATGGAATTGTAGCTCTTCCAAGTCGCGCACGTGACCGATGCCTCCACCAGCTTCAGCAATTCTGCTCTGCCAGATTCCATAAGTGGGGAGGGCATCGTGCCCCCTCGGTCTCCGCCTGAGGGTGCCGCTCCCTGAACGCCTCCATCTGTGAACGAGAGAGTGCGCCAGCCGCTCCATTGTCACAACCCGGAACATGCCTGGCTCGCAAATAAATATTGTTTTGCAGGCATTTCAAAACCACATGCCTCAACAACGCCAACACGGGTGGAGAAGCCGAGGTCTGCTTATTGATCACATGAACCACCGCCACGTTATCTGACCAGAAACAAACCTTGCGGTCTTGAAGCTCCGCGTTCCATAATTCCAACGCTACCACCAAAGGAACAAATTCCAACAGTGTAACATTTTTGGTCCATTTTCTATCCAACCAACTCTGAGGCTAGGACTCCCTGCACCAATGGTTATTAAGGATAACACCAAAACCTCCCGATCCCGCCGCGTCCGCGAACAAGCATATGTCGCTACTCGTCACCTCCTCCTTTGGGCACATCACTTGCCCGTTGAAGGATTGCAAAAACACTTTCCAGATATGTAAGTCTGCTCTCATCCCTTGTGTTACCCGCACGAAATGATGGGGTTCCCGTACCCCCGCCATAGCTAACGTCAGTCTTCTTGAGAAGACCCGCCCCATGGGGATAACTTTACACGCGAAATTAAGCAGGCCTGCCAGCCTCTGAATCTGACGCAGGGTGACCTTCCTGCAGCTGGCAACCTCCTTGACCACCTGGTGTAACCTAGCCACTTTCTCAACCGGTAGCCTAAACATCATATCCTCGATCTCGATCCCGAGGAAGGTGATCCGAGTTACGGGGCCCACCGTTTTCTCTTCTGATAACGGGACCCCCACCCGCCGCATGAGGGACTGAAAAGTTTTAAGCAAAGATATGCAATCGCCCGAGTTCGCCGAGCCCACGAACAAAAAATCATCTAAATAATGTATCACCGATGAGATGCCCGTCTCATACTTGAGTAACCACTCCAGAAACGAACTAAACAATTCGAAATAATAGCATGAAATTGAGCATCCCATCGGCAAACACATGTCTATAAAAAATTGATTGTCAACCCGACACCCCAGGAGGTGGAAACAATCGGGATGCACTGGTAACAAGCGAAAGGCGGACTCAATGTCCGTCTTTGCTAGCTGGGCCCTCTTGCCCGCCTCCCTGACCAAACGAACTACGCAATCAAACGACGTATACGAGACCGTTGCCTGTTCTTTTGATATTCCGTCGTTAACTGAATCTCCGGCTGGGAAGGATAGGTGATGAATTAAACGGAATTTTCCGGTTTCCTTCTTGGGTACTAAACCCAAGGGGGACACCCGCAAATTCGTTAAAGGCGGTACTTCGAAAGGGCCGGCCATGCGGCCCAGCTCGACTTCTTTAATCAATTTTTCTTTAACTAATTGGATATTATCTAACGCCGATTTTAGGTTAGGGGCAAACATAGACGCGGGGGAAAACGCGAACGGAATAACGAAACCTTCCGAAAAACCGTCCTTAAGAATTTTTGCCGCCTGCTTCATGTGGTATCTGTCTAACCACAGATCCAGGACCCGGCTTTTCACTGGGGTTCGGTGCTCCACTGGCACCACCCACTGTGGCAGACGCTCTTTGTTTTTTGAAGCAGCGGATTGCTACATGCTGTCCCCCGCAACGCAAACCGAGCATTCATGTCGGAATTTGCAGGTGGCATAAAACCTGCAATGGCCCTCGTTGTAGAGCCAACATGAGCCATTGGGTCTCTGAGCTGCCGCGGGGGGCTGTTGCCCGCCTCCCGCGGCTCCCGTAGGAAAGGACGCTCTGGCGGGCCGTTGCGCCAGAATCAGCTGGATCCACACATCAGTTGCTTTTGTGGCCCAGCTTACGTGGCTCATTCCGGATACCCGCCGTCGGAAGTCCTCATCATAGCGCCACCAAGCTGACCCACCGTGCAGCTTGTAGGCGCTGTAGATGGTATTTAAATAAACCATCAACTCCGGTCCTTTACTCGGCTGATGCTGACACACTACGTGACCCAAAACCAAATAAGCTTGAAGCCAATTGCCGAACGTCTTAGCGATCTTTGGCTTCTTCTCCGCTCCACGTTCGGACAACCGTTCCTTGTCTACCATAACGTGGTCCACCGATAGGAAGGACCAAATATCCACATATAAACCTTTTTTGATCCTTTCCGTAATCAGCCAAACCTACCCCTAGAGGGGCAACACCGCAAAACATCGAATCGGCATATCTTAAACCTTCCGTTGGGTCACCATCAGTACACAACATTGAGCTTCCAGACACATTACTCACAGGCGGGCCTCTGCCCCCTGGTGAACCACAGGACACTAAAAGCCCTTCTTGCGGATCCACCTTGCTCAACAAAGACTTTAACACCGTGACCAAATCCTGTTTATCCGCGCCCTTCGCGGGATCCATCACCTTACACCAAGCATTATGCAATGATAACTCACCAGCTCAACCGACCTCCGGCAGTGCCAAGGGTGATGTCCTAGCTGTCTCCCTCCTCCGGATCCTGTGCTCGGGCGTGGGCTGCCGACTGACCCTTTGCGTAGCCTCCTGCGCCTTTTGCTGTCGAGCCAAACCAGGCTGGTGTCTGCTTGACCGTCCTTGCGAATGGCCTTGACTCCTGTTGCCCCTGTGGTCTTTTCCACGTTGCGTAGGTTGTAAGTTAAGTGGATGACGCTGGTCTTCTGAGCACCGTGACTCTTCCTCTGAGCTGCTCCTATCTGCCCTGCTAACTCCTCGCGCCCTGCAGCTGCTGCTACTAGAAGCTCTGCTTGCCTGCTCCAACTGCCTGGAACGCCTGGCCTCCTGTCTCAGCGCTCTGGTTCTATCCTTCTGCCTGCGCCTGGCGCCCTGACCTTGGCGGCTACTGCTAGCGCGATTGTCTGACGCTTGGGACGAATAACCCAGCGTTTCTTGCAGCAGTGGGTCAAGGTATCGTGGGTTAACGAAACAACGGCGCTGTATGACCGTAGTGGGTGGTGGCAATTGTGCAGCGTGTCCGCTTTGCATTTGGGTGGGGTATACCGCCTCCTGCTGGCCCCGATGCAGGGAAGCCTCAGCTCTATTCCTGTGATAGTAAGTGGCCCTGCTGTGCCTATGGCCCGGGTGGCTAGATGTGAGGGGCTCAGGGGTCGGGCTACGTGACCCCGAAAATGAGCTAACCCCCCCTCGTTGTCTCCTCCATGGGGTTAAAGCGGCGGGGCCAGGGTTGCTTGCCGCGCTGCTAGTGGGGGTGCTAAAGGGGCCCGCTGCCTGTGGTATGTTCCCCCTTTTACTTGTACCTCCCCCCTCTGCTCCCTCTGTCGCCTAGCCTGTGCCGCGCTGCGCTCTACTTGTGGTGCTCTGCCATCTTGGTGGGGTACTTCTGCCTCTCTCCTTGGCTCACCTCTCCCTCTCTGTGATGTCCTGCGCCCGGACGCGCGCTGATCTGTCGCTGCGGAGCTCACTGCTGCTGCTGCTGTCTGCCGCATATCTTCTCTTCTGCTCCCGCTCGCCGGCGGTGAGCGCTGCCTCGTGGCGGGCCGCTTTCCCGCCGCCCTACTTGAACTCGACGCCATCTTGCTTCCGGTGCTCGCGGCTCCCGCCGCTCTTTCTTCTCCACGACTATTTCGCCGTCCGCGGCATTTGGTCGCTGGGCTCGGGCTGAGCCTCGCTGGCGGCTGCTTCCTTCGTTGCGGTCTTCCCCGCAACTGCTCTTCTGCTTCCGGTGGTGCTTCGCTGGCTCCGCTCTGCTGCGTTCCGGATCCCTCTGGCTCCGCCGCTCCCGCGGCCGTCTTGCAGCTCGATAGCAGCTCTTCCAGCCAGCCGGTGCCATCCTGCATGACCACTGCCTGGATCCGTGCCCTCAGGTCCTCCATCTTGCCTCTCTTCTTCGCTTTCCCGCCGTCTCCCTTCTTCTTAACTTCTCGCAATATCTCCCGACCTCTGCTGTTCAGTCGCCTGCTTCTTTCTCCTCTTCCTCTCTTCTTTCCTTGCCTTCAGTTTTCGGTTTTTCTGTCTCCTCTTGCGTCTTGCCCGGCTCCGTCCTTTCACTTCCACGCTTTCTCTTTCTGCTCTTCTTCCTGTCTTTTTCCTTCTTCTTCCGTTCTAAGCTCCTCCCCCCTTCTAGCTCGCTATTACCATATAACTCCGCCCCCAGTCCCATGCAGCCGCGTTATGCACTGTGCTGCATAAGATTCTACAGCAACATAGAAGGGGGTTCTTTACTGTAAGGGCAGTGAGACTATGGAACTGTCTGCCTGAGGCCGTGGTGAGAGAGAACTCACTAAGAGAGTACTAGAGGGACCGGGACGCCTTTCCTAAGTGCAATAATATTACATGTTAGATCATTGATTACTTCAGAAGGGTCGGCGATCCGGGGATTATTCTGATACAGATTGGAGTCAGAAAGGAACCCCCCCCTTAAATGGGCAAAATTGGCTTCTACCTCATTGGCGGTTTGTTTGTTTTTTTGTGTTCCTCTGGATTAGCATGGGGCGGGTGATAAGCTGAAATGGATGGGCATGCGAACCCACCCTGAGCGCTATTTCATCTGGGGAAAACGCTGGAGAGCATAATGGAAGCCGGACAGATCCAGTTCTTCCAGTTTTACTGTTGTCCGGTTCCTGGGAGCTGCAGGGAATAGTGGCAGTGAGAACAAACCCATTAGGCCGGTTTCACACAGCCGAGAATCTCGTGCGAGTTTGGTACGTTGTGAGACACGCAAAATTTTCACGGCTATTAACTCCATTCATTCGAATGGAGATATATACATGAGCGATGTCCTATCTTTTTGCGTGTGTCGGAATGCATTGGCCATTATTTTCAATGGGACAGTAAAACACATCACACGGCGTGCGACGTGCATGCAAGTATAATGCAATGTTTCCCATTGAAAACAGTGGGAAACCCTTGCCGATCCTCTAACTTGCCTACTTGCCTGAAGGCAGCACCAGAGGATCGCTACTTCACGGTAATGATAGGAGGCGATTTTGCCAGAAAACACCTCATACTAACATACATAGTAACATACCCCGTTTCCCTGAAAATAAGACATAGCATGATTTTCCAGAATTTTTGAGGATGCAAAATGATTTTTCAGGCTTTTTGAGGATGCTTGAAATATAAGCCCTACTCCAAAATTAAGCCCTGCTAACAGTTAATTTAAAAAGCCAATTTAAATAGTGTCCAGGCAGCTATACATGTAAAAAAGTTAAACCTTTTTGAACAAAAATTAATATAAGACACTGTCTTATTTTCGGGGAAACACGGTAATATGTTAGGATGAATGAAGACAATGTCCATCTAGTTCAGCCTGTTCACCCTCCCCCATCCCTGTGCCCGCATGTTGGCGAGCACGCTTTAGAGCAGGAGTGCCACTCTCATTTTCAATGAGGATCACATCAGTATTATTATTATTATGGTTGCCTTCAAAGGGCCGTTAGAAAGTCTCATTCACATGGGCGTATTTGCACTCTGTATTAGGCTACCTACACATGGGGGAGCGCAAAACTCTGCCTGAGATCACGCTAGCCAGCCTACGTTTGCACGGCAAGGCGAGGCGTTTTTCGGGTAAAGACGCCGCCGATCACTTTAGTAAAGCAGCGTCTCTCCGGCGCGGGTTACAACTGTGTTACAGGATTGACAAGTGTTTCCCATTGTTTTCAATGGGAATCCTTGCATCACGATCGCGTGCGATGGTTTACTGTCCCATTGGAAACAATGGGCGACGTGTAAAAACGCTGTGAATACGTGCGCAAAAACCTCTCGCAAGATAGTCAAACGCTGTGAACACGTACAGTTTCAGTCCGTGAAAATGCTGCTCATTTCTTAGACCATAACTGCATACGCCCTTGTGAATGAGCCCTAAATGTAACATGGTGCTCTATGCACCAGGATGGTGGTTCTCACCTTGGAGGGTTAAATGGAAGAAACCCCATCATAGTGTGGGCACCACAACCTCTGCCAAGTGGAGTCCTTCCATGTCTGGACATTACGGGCCACATAAAATGACATGGTGGGTTGGATTTGGTCCTTGAGTTTGACACGTGTGTCTTACAGCCTCCATTATGGTCTTGCATGTTGGAAACCTCCACAAATATTGGTGCAGTGTAATACATGCTTTCTGCCACTAGAGGCGCTGTAACAAGGAGATCCCTATGGTTAGCAGCTCCTAGTACAGACAGCCCATGGTGGAGCTTCTGTCAGGAATCTCCTCAGCTTCTCCCAGCTGCAGTGACCAGTGTGAGAGGAAGGTGCTGCATTAGTACATAGTAACCAAAGGCCACTTACCTGCTGCAGCAGAGCTCTCGCCACACCGTCACCAATGGCAAGCAGGGCTGTCCACTATGTAGTCAGGACGCTGGGGGAGGGGCTGCACGGTGCGGGGTGACAGGAGAGGTAGGTGAGCTCACACACCTACCTCTCCCTCCAGCAGCAATGGTGAGTACGTAATATATATAGTGCATCTTTGTGTAGTTAGTATGTAACATATATGTTGTATGTATGAAGGTGCATCTACACTGAGTGGGCACTTTATTATAGACCCCATCTTGTCGTGCGTTGGACCTCCTTCCAGCCTTCAGAACCCATACATATGAACCCAGTGGAATCATTTCCTAAGGCCTCATGCCCACGACCGGGTCGGATTCCGACTGTGAAATCAGACCCCGCGCCCCTCAGGGACCCTATAGTCACCTCTCCGGATCCACCACGAGTGTCTCACCTGACGCGTCATGCCCTGCACTGGGCTGTGACGTGGATTACCGTGATGCTTCCACAGTGCCCACTGTGCGGAGTATCGTGGGACGGACTGCTTCCATGGACTGCAATGAAAGCCTTCCGCACAGAATAGAACATGCTGCGATTCTCCCCCGCGGGCGGAAGATTTCAGCTGATTTCCATTCGTGGGCAGGGGAGAATCATTTACCACAGCATGTCTATGGACGGACACTGCTGCGGAATTTGCGTCGGGTGTCTGACCACGAATTCCGCAGCGATAATCCGTCCGTGGGCATTTGGCCTACGACTGGACTCCAGACTAAAGGATACATACTATCTTATACAATTCACACAAAGACATTCCTTCCTTATCTAAATACAAACTGGTTACATTTCACCACATATTACACAGTAACACTTTAACCCTTCAATTGCTGTCTCATCTCCTGCCCTAAAGCAGTGACACCCACCATTGTACTTGCATTAACTCTTTCAAATCTCAGCTACCACACCCAATATTGGAGGACATGGGATGAAAATGTTGCCTGCGCAGCAGCGTTGTATTTAGCTGCAATTTCCTTGACCCCCGCAGCGCCATTCATCAGAATGATTCCTGACATCCTCCTCTGACCCCTTTTGGCAATGAATTGTTTCCGTCCACAGGATCCCCTTTCACTGGATGTTTTCCCTTGATTACACCATTCTTGGTATACCTTCCACAGTGCTGCACGAGAAACCCTACGCGGTTGGTAGTGAAATAGCTGGAAATGGCCATGTGCAAAACTGTGTGCCCTGTTGGGCAATTAAAAAGCACTGAGGTGGCACGTGTGATCCGCCTTCGACTTGTACAAGGCAAAAAGGGGCTCATATAGTTATATGGGGAAGCAAGATGCCATCAAGTTGCATATGGTGAATACTATTCCCCATAAAGCCCTGCCCCGCCTCAGCTGGCATTAGGCTAACTTCACACGGGCCATGAAATTTGGCCTGATATTGCACTCGCCAACATGTGATTTCTGCGTGGAAGCGGGATGTTTTTTGTGTCAAAAAACGCATCGCATCACTTCAGGGACGTAGCGATCCTTGGTCGTTACTGTCAGTCGCGCCAGAAGATCGGCAAGTGTTTCCCATTCTTTTCAATTGGAAACATTGCATCACACTCGCGTGCACCTCGCACACCGTGCAATGTTTTTCTGGCCCTATTGAAAACGAATGCCCAAAGATAGGACATGCTGCGATTTTTAAAAATTTTTAAATTTTTTTTTCCCATGATGCAACGTGCAAAAAAAAAATCACTCATGTATATAAGGCCGTTCAAATTCGTGCTAGATTTGTGCTTCTCACAACGCACAAATCTCGCTTGATTTTCTCGGCCGTGTGAAGGCGGCCATCGTCTACTCTATAGCTGTATATTATAGGTGCCCCAAACCCAGGAGTCGTTTCTTCGTAACGGATGTGATCTTTTCAGTTCGTGACTCAGTTGCAGAACCGTTTTTTCTCTGCAGGTTTCTACATTTGTATCTATATGACTTGCATTGGATACAATTATTTCTGTACTTCTAGTTACAGTTTGACTGCTCTTCCTTAACCCCTTAAAGGAAGTTATGGTGCTCTTAGACCAGGCTGTGAGGAGTCCAGGAATGTAGTTCTCATACTTAACCCGTCTCCCTCTTCCCAGACTGTCACCCTTGGAAGTCGGCACCAACGGACTCAACTCTGCAGCTGTGCATGCACACTCCCATAGAGAACAGTGCGTGTGCAGCGCAGCCAACTCCTCTCTGCATGCTGCACAGGATAATACTGGCACCAACATGGGTGACAGTGGTTGGTACTGCAGGATCACTTCAATAGGATTCAGCCTGCAGTACCAACCTGGGCCACATTATTCTATGGGACAGTACAAATAAGACAATTCCAAATAAGTTTTAGTATTATTTTTATATTTTAATACATTTGCACAATAAAAGCTGTGTTTTTGGAAATAGGCATTTACCATTCCATCCATCCTGACAGCACGCATGGAGGTTGCCCTCTGACCCAGCTCGGACAGGAAAAGGATAGTTCAAAAGGCCACCTTGTACCACCATTCTCCAGTGTTCTCCCTGTCTCTATGGATGCAGAGGAGCTCCTCCGTGGAGTGAAGGAGGAGGACGGAATGTTCTCTTACCGTCTGGCGCAGTAATCGATGAAGTGCAAGATTCTGCGCCTGTTTGGCCGAGCAGATGCAGTCTTCGGATTTTCAGACCCATCTTCATATGCATGGCATCCCCGCGATTGGGCCCTGACGTGGAGATGTGGCGTTCGGCGCTAGGTAACGACAAGGCGCTATGTCAGACACACACTCCGGCGGCCCTGCCAAAATTCAAAAAGGAGGAGTTTCAGGCACTAAAAGTAGAACCGGTCTCTCAGCCTCTGAGTTGTTATCCCAGTTCCTACAGAGGAACAGTTTTTTGGCTATTATTTCACTTTAATTTTAGTTACCAAACCTAACAGTAACTTTCGAACCATATTTAATTTAAATAGGTACATTTCAGAGTTTAAACCTAAAATGGGGACTATCAGATCCACGATTCCCCTGACTAGTCGAAGCATACTACCATATCCCCATTTATCCAACATACAAAAAATATCTTAGGTTTGTGGTTAAAATGGGATAAAAAATGTCCATTTTCAGTTTGTCTGCCTGCCCCTTGGCATACCCATTGCACCTAGAGTTTTTTTTCCAAAGTAATGATAGTCGATAGGAATTAACATCATTCTTTACCTAGATGACCTTTTAATTATCTCAGATAGTTCAGATTCTATGGGGAGTCACTTTGGTCAGACAGTTCATCTCCTATCTGAGCTGGGTTGGCTTATTAATTTTGAAAGATCTAGTCTAAACCCAGATACTCAAAAAATCTTCCTCAGAGTACTCCTTGACTCATAAAAAGGCTTTTCTTTAATACCTCAAGCAAAAAGGATGTATATTGTCCAATCCATTAGGAAATTTAAGGGGAAAGACTGTCTCAATAAGAGAAACCATGAGAGTGCTAGGCCAGATGACTGCTTGCTTGCAGATGGTCCCATGGGCACAATTCCACTCTAGGCCCCTCCTGCAGGAAATTCTGTCAGCATAGGATAGGAGGCAATCATCATTGGACAAAAAGCTTAAATTGTCCACCCAAGTGAAATGATCTCTAGTATGGTGGCTGTTGCCATTCATTTCGGTAACCACCGATGCAACCCAGTCTGGTGGGGGTGGCAGACCAAAGAACTTCAGAGTTACTGGCCTTCCCACGTCCGCTCTCAATCCTCGAACACTAGACAACTTAGAGCAGTATGTGAGATGATTTAAAAAAAAGAAAAAAATAATACATGGGAAACATGTAAAAATATTTTCCGATAATATTACAACAGTGTCTTTTATTCGCTATCAGGGCGTCATCAGACATCCGCGCCTCCAAGAGCTGTCGCAAAGAATATTCTCCTGGGCAGAGGACAAAATAAAGTCCTTATTGGCTATTTATTTAAAAGGCTCCCAAGATATCATAGCAGACTTTCTGACCCGGCAGAAACTAGACCCAGGGTAATGGTCTCTGAACAAAGAAGTTTTCAACCAGTCAACATCTCAGTGGGGTCAGCCCCAGATAGACCTCTTTGCCTCAAGGAGGAATTTAAAGTGCCACAGATTCTTCTCCCTAAACCCAGTGGACAATCCTCCGGCACTGGAGGCACTCTCCAAAGACTGGGACATGAACTTGGCCTACGCTTTCCCACCTTCCCACCTCTCCCTCGGATCTCCTGAGCCCTACAAAAGATCAAAAATAAGCAGAGCAGGGTGATCTTCATCACCCAGCATGGACAAACAGCCTGGTTCCCACTGATGCCATCACTGACAGTTTAGACCCCGGTCCCACTGCCTCTCAGACAGGACCTTCTGTGCCAGGGCCCAGTTTGCTGTCAAGAAGTCCACAGGATGAAGTTGATGGTTTGACTGCTGAAAGGCAGAGGTTATGGGACTAGGGACTGTCGTCCAAGGTAATAAACACTCTCTCAGAGAGCCGAAAGGGCTCTACCTCCGCTATATACTCTAGGGTATGTGGGAAATTCCGTAACTGGTACGGATCAGATTGTCCCGATCTGAGCAACCCGGACTTCGCGAGAATCCTAGATTTTCTACAAGAAGCTGGCCTAGATAAGGGACTAGGCCCTAGAACCTTGAAGGTACAGGTCTCGGCCCATAGTTCTGTCTTTGACACTCAGCTAATAGAGCACAGTTGGTTCCGCAGATTTCTTAAAGGAGGAGATAGACTTAAACCCTTCCTCAGGAAATCTGTTCTCCCTGGGACTTTAACCTAGTTTTAGACAGTCTCTGCGAACTTCCCTTTGAGCCCATACAATCTATATCCCTAAAGATCTGACTATCAATGTGGCTTTTTTTTGGTAGCAATAACAACGGCCAGGCGGATTGGGGAGATGCCACACTACCACAAAACATCCGGACAATCCCAGACGCACAGAACTTCAAATGTGCCTTAAAAATGCACCTTTTCAAAGAAGCATATCAAATCTCCTGAACTAATCACCCCCCATCACTCCTACTCCATGCCCCCTGCCCCTCCCACTGCACGCCTAGACCGTTGTCTACCTATGACACCCCACAATTTCCACTCTGCCTACCGTGTACATATCCTCCTCCTGTACCTCCTGCATCACCTCCTCCTGTCACAGCCGCGGCAGGAGATCGCGATCTTCTCTTATGGTTTTCTCCTACGGATTGCAGCAGTGCTGGCCCCATTGAGGACACCTGGAAACCCCTGGATACGACAGCCTCACATCCCTGCGGAGCTGAAGGAATCCTCTGCTGTAGCTGTCAAGTCGGCCCCATCAAACACAATGGGCGATATTGCAAAAAGATAGGATGCTGCAAATTTTTTTTTTTTTATTAATTTATTTTTTCATACAGCATCGCAGGAGTAAAAGCATCACAAATAAAAACGAAACCATTGAAAATCATTGGTTTCATAATCATGCGTCTTCACTCACTCTCGCATTGCGAGAAAATCACGGGATTCCTTGTGAAGGAGCCCTAACTGTTGTATTGTCTGTGCTACGCTATGCTCTGAAACATGGTCTAGCGTCCGCACCTTTTCTAAACATTATCGCTTGGATCTCCATTCTGGTAGGGAGCTGGCCTATGGCCAAAAGGGCCTTCAGGCCGTGGTTCCCCCTTAATGGGACCGTTATAATCTGTTATTGCCTCCATGTGTGTTGTTAATTCCCAGTCATTGTTACAAGGCTTGTATAAAGAGTCTAACTTTTTGGCTTGAAGGAATGCTGCCTTCCAATAGGTGGCACTGTGGAGGTATTATTCCATCTCCCTTGTTAGGATGGACAGAATAGTAAAACAAGGATTAATCTTGCCGTTAAACCCCTTTTCCATTAGTCCATCATGACAGCACATACTTACCCACCCTTCTAGATGACTGTATAACCTATACATGTGACATAACAATATGTTGTATTTCCAGCAGTATTAAATGGTTCGGGCCACGTACCCGTTATGAGAATTTGATGCCACTGGAGATTGGTGGTGGGAGGTGGCCTTTGAACTCTCCTCTTCGAGTCCCAGCGGGGTCAGAGGGCAACATCCATGTGTGCTGTCATGATGGGCTCATGAAAAAAGGAATTAACGGTAAGATTAATCCTTGTTTTTTTATGCTGCTGTATTTTGAGTCATAATTTTATTTTTCTGCCAAAGGTAACTATATGATAAATATATTTTTTTGTGGAACATCTTGAAGTTTGTTACTATAGTGGAATATATATACACCATTATATAATTATTATTTTTGGGGTGCGGGGGGATGTTGAAAAATCAGCAATTCGGCCATTGTTTTTAGTTGTGTGGGTTTTTTCTTTCCTTGATTTACATAATAGGAAAATGCTTATGGAAGACCCGAGGGTCTGTGTGAGACTCCCAGCTGCCATAGTAAACCATTGGCTCCCCATGATTGCATTGCGGCAGCCAATGGGCTGATAGCGGGAGCCCCCTTCCTCTGTCAAACTCCTTAGATGCCACGGTCAGAGCAACTGCAGCATCTCAGGAATTAAAATGATGGGAGAGCAATGTTATTTGTTTCCATATGAGCGGAAAATGTGTGGCATTACGTTCCTGCAGGCCATTCAGAACCAAAGTTCTCACTGCTAACGTACAGATTTGATATGGAAAGAAAATGTCAGAATTCCAGTGGCCGTCGCATTCAAATCCGCATCTAGAAGTGCAGAATTCTGTTATGTAAAATTCTGCAATGTTCAAGCGGAATAATTCCACTTGTGTGAAAGCACCCTCAGGGCTCACTCACACGGGCGTACGGTGCCCGTGTATCCTTCATGCACGTAATACGTGAAATAGAACACAGCTTGTCCTATTTTAGCGAGTATTGCAGGCTATGGGATTTAATATATGCAGCAAATACACACGTACACAGGTATTTGCTGAGTATTGAATATTTTACGTGCGTAATATGCAGGACACCTACGCCCGTGCGAGTGAGCGCTCAGTGAGGCAGTAATCACAAGGGCCGGTGAGATTTTCGTCAGTTTATTTACTGACCGTTTTTTGTGCAGTTTTAATACAATTTTCATGCATTTTTAAAAAAAATGCGTTTTCGGGATTTTTCACATGCAATTGTCGTCCATTTTGCATCCATTTTTCACGTGCATTAAGGTCGTTGGGTTTTCGTTTTTTATGTGGTCCCCATAGTCACACATTAAATGGATCCCACTCGCACGACGTCAGTGCAATGTTTTGGGTTTTTTTTATGCTCGCATAGAAAATAAAGGGCAGTTCTGAAAATTGCTCATGTAAATACAGCCTGACAGCCGCGACATGGGGAGAGCAGTGCGCAATAGTCCTACCATCGTCTTGCCAAGCCATTCAGTACAGAGGTATTGCATTAGAAGTACCCTGAACAGCCGCCATAAGAACACTGTAGGTGGTCATTAAGGGGTTAAGGGTGTTTTATTTCCTGTCTGTGTCATCTAGCTTCCGTTTGACTACAAACTACGAATTGCTCAGGTGCAGACGACTATTCTTTACTCAGTATGTCCAAGCATTGGTAAAGAAAGTGCTCGAATCTTGAGATGTGAAACTCTCCTAGCAGTTGGGGGTTTTAGAGTTAACAGATCCTGAATATTAAAGGTACAGGGATCTTATAACCTGTTGTGGTGTTTGGTTTCAGCACATGCACCTTGCCTTTCTATCATCATATACACAATTCTCTGTGTCGCTACCTGAGATCAACATCTCTCGCTGTATACTATGCTTCCACTACCTTATCTTAGACACCATCCATTGGACTCTGCTTCCTAAACCCAATATCTCCTCCCACTCAACATCAACCATCTGATTTTGAAACCTTGCTTCCTTCTGCCTTGTGGTCTGCTGCATCTTACGTCTTCCCGTTAAACGTCCAATAAGGGGGCCGGTAGCAGAAAACAAATTCTAGCAACTGGACAAAAGGCGAATCTTGAAACTTTAGAGTGTTTGCCATCGGGCTGAAAGAAGAAGAGACGCGTTAGGATGTAACTTCTGCTTCTGTTGCTCAGTAAATCACTTATTTTGCACATACGAGTCTATTGCCACACCTTCCTCCTTCTGCGTGTACCCGTTGATCGCTGTGGCAAGCGTGTGCTGTGTAGAACACCACGACCATGTCATCGGAAGTTGGGTGTGTCGCCATGAAATCTTACTGATACTTTGTAGTAAGTCTTCTGCACTTTGTACATCTTCTCCTTGTCTTCACGTATCCCTTGTCCCTCCTCCCCATCCCTCTTTAAGTATCAAGCCTGGATCTAGGAGGGTGGAAACGCGGAGCAGCTTGGATTATGGGGAACGCAGCCGGGTCCCTGGATTTGTTCCAGTCCCGGGATTCAAAGACACAGCCGACAAATGGGACTCCATCACCAAAGCAAAATGAAGGATCTACTTCCAAATCTCCAAGACCGAATTCGGAGGAACTGGAGGAAAAATTCAACGTGGTGCTGGTGAGTAGACCTGAATGTTTATATAGGCTTACACTTAGAGTTATGAAGGACCAAGATTAGATTCTCCCATTTTGGTCATACGGTGCTAATGATACAATCACATGTGCCGTATATTCAGTGTGTTTTCGCATATCTCGTTTCTCAACTTTCACCCTTCCCCTATCTGGCTGCTCATTTTCACAATCTCTGTATTACGTGATGTACATTGCAGCATTTTGTCTAGAACGTGGAGGATCTAATAAGCTGATCATGGTCTAGAATAGTGTTTCCCAAATGCCAGTCCTCACGCACTCCTCCCCACTCTTCCCCCCAACAGGTCAGGATTTCCATAGTATTGCACATGTGATTGTAATTGTCATTGGTGCCTCAGACATTGCAACAGGTGTGTTCTTTATAGGATATCCTCAAATCATGACCCGTTGGGGGGTCATGAGGTCTGGAGTTTGGGAAATACTGGTCTAGAACAATGGTCTTCAACCTTTTGGCTCTACAGCTGCTGTAAAACTGCAACTACTAGCAAGTCTGCAGCTGTCAAGGCATGCTGGTAGTTGTAGTTTTGCAAAGGCTGGAGAACTTCAAGTTGAAAACCATTACTCTTGATCTTCATAAACATTCCTTCAATTAGCCAAATGCCTGCTTTCTTCTCGATCAAGCGTGCATGTGTTCTCAATGGGAGGAGGGTAAATAAGTAGTAGCATATCTCTTGTGGGCACTAAGGATTGGGCATGATGAAATCTAGCATGCCCAACTCTTCTTTCCCTCAACATTTGCTATTGGGAGGGAGTTGGGATACCCTTATACACATTAGATAGTTGGCTGATGCCAATGAAAACCGTGCATGACCCTTTTGGGTCAAATTTCTTATGGGGATCCGCAAAATGCGGTGGTCATCCAGGGCACAGCTCAGCATGATCTAATAGGGTTTAGTAGAACGAGACAGAGTTGTCTAAAACTTTCATTACTACCAGCCTGCCAGCTCTTTCACATCTCCTCAGTAACCAATTCGATGCCGCTAGACAATGTGTGTCCGGGTTTAGTAATACAGTCTATCTAATTAACTTCTGTGGTGATCTTTGATTGTATAGACTGGTACACTGAAAAAGCAACGGTTAATAGGCTGCTAGCTGGATAATCGAATTGAGAAGTATAGACCTTTTGGAATGTGTGTAGAATAGGAGCATGGCGCACATGTAAATGGACACTACTATAATAATAACTATTCTATGCATACTTATATGTGACTTACATGGGCACAACACGAGGAAATGACTGCAGTTTGGCCCTACTATGTAGGCACTAGGTTGTTCTGATTTTGGTATTCTACTCTTTACAACGATTCAATAGCTGTAGGGACTTGGACATACAATGTGAATTTGCCTTGATGTTACATTAAAGAACCAGGACTTTTACTATTAATGACGTATCCTCAGCATAGGTCATTGATAGTTGATCGTTGAGGTCTGCCGCTTGGTTACCCGCCGATCAACTGATCCTCAGGCCTGCTGCCAGTGAGGACAGCACTAGATACAGCTAGAGCGGTCAACATTGCAGCGGGTCAAGTTGGTATTGCACTTAGTTCAATGGGAATTCCTGTGCTTGCAGTACTAATAATGGACCTGAGAATTAGCTGATTGGCGGGGATCCTGAGCGGAAGACCCCCGCTGTTCAACCATTCACAATCTATCCTGAAGATAGGGCATCAATAGTAAAGGTCCTGGAGAAGATTTTTTTAAAATAGGGCAAGTTTTTCAGGGTAAGGACAGGATACTAAGGGGCTGCGAGGCATAAGTTGGAATGAGTGACCGATGGGGTTTACAGCCTTCCAAGGACATTTGGTTGTCCGAAGGTCTTGCAAACAAGAAAAAGGTTTTAGGCATCTTTAGTGATCTGGGAATTTGTTGATGGGACCGTAATGGCCATCTTAAAGGTAGCTATAGATGACTTACAGTTCATGTATGGAAACGTGTCTTTATTCGTTACAGCGAACCTCCGATCCAAGACAAACCAAGATGGCCGCACCACTTCTTTGACCAACTGATGCACACTGTGCATTGGTAGTGCTTTAGTAGTCCAAGGCACTACATGCTGGCCAGTGATGCTCACATAAGCAACGCTGGCCAGTAAAAGCAGTCTCTTTAACTACTGATGCACTACCAATGCATACTGTGCATCAGTTACTCTAAAGTGCCGCGGCCATCTTGATTTGTCCGGAACCAGAGGACTGCTTTAAAGGGGTTTTTCAGCATTACACTATTGATCGGCTAACCTCACGAAAGGTCATCAATGGTTGATTGACATGGGTCCTCCTCTTGCGGTCCCCGCTGATCAGCTGACTGGTGAGCGCCACTGTCACTTGGGTCCAAATCGGGCACATCACTGTACATTGTATAGCAGCTCCAGAATGCGACGAAGCGGCTCTCAGGTCATGTGACCTATGAACATGACATTACAGACCTGAGAAGAAGCCACAGCACTCATCAGAGCACCGCGGCCTCTTCAATCTGCTGATCAGAGGGGGATACTGAGCGGCGGACCCCCGTCTATCAACTATTGATTACCTATCCTTAAGACAGGCTATCAATAGTTTAGTCCTGGAAAACCCCTTAAGGATGCGTTCACACGTTGGGGTAACACTGTGGGATTTCCGGAGCGGAAACGCAGCAAAACCGCCGGTTAGCATTACAGTTACAGCAGAAAATCCGCAGCATTTTTTTTCTCTACATGCATTAATCCCATTGACTTTAATAATAAAACGCTGCCTTTGTGAAGAAATCGTTGCGTTCCCGCAATGCGGAGATGCGTTAAATTACTGCCTCTCTATTCCCTGCAGTAGAAACGATCTTATATTGTGAAGGGCACGGAGATTTCTAGTTGTCTTGTGATTTGCATTGCTGTAATCTCAGCATTTTATTAGCAGACGGTTCTTGCATCAGAACAGATGGAAGAATATATGTTGCCACACAGACATTGGGTGTGACGGTTGTTTATACCACCCACGGAGCAGCATGTCAGCTGTGCGTGACGTCACCCGCTCCGCATCTGTTGTTGATCACTTTATAACCAGCTGAATATTACATACGCCATGATGGTGCTAAATGTCCCTATATGCCTCGTTACTGGAGGTCACTGGCCGCTGTACATGAGGACATGTGATTTTGGAAGTACTTTCCATGTTACATCCCATCATGATTCAGTTACCAGACGTGACTGTAATATGTTTCTACCATAGAATATATCGCTAGTCTCCAACCTGTGGCTTTAAAACGGTTGCAAAACGACAAGACCTAAAATACTCTACAAGCATGTCGGGAGTTGTAGTTTTGCTAGGAAGCCAAGGTTTGCAACAATTGTTGCTACTCCTCAGAACATGACCTAATTATCGTACATAATCATAATGCAGTCATAATATGCTCTATATGTAGAACATTACTCCTTCTAAGATGACCATGGAGGAACCCTGAGGGTACCAGATTTCATCTTCAAGCTCCAAAGGGGTTCAAGTGTGCCTTAGGATACCGTTGGGCGTCTATGTAGGGTATAGAAGGTATCTGAGCCCACAGACCTCTACCTGGCACCATAGTTAGAAGGGGTGCGGAGGCTGCAATCGCATTCTGATTCTGGCAGCTATGGGCCCCCTTTACCACATAAGTATACACCAGTAATATAAATGGCACTTAGTAGATGAAGGCCATATAACAGATTTTGCATTTCGAGCTTAAAGCCTATATACACCTTTTTAAGTCAAGGTGTTTTTGGAAATAAGGACTTTTTGCAATTGGTTTTCATTCAAAATTTCTATGCTTGCATCGTTTTCCAAGGCGCCGTAGACTGGAGAACTGAAATCTTAGCAAATATTGTCCGTCAGAGTAAACTGACAGCTTTTCCCCCCCATCCTGCCCCCCTGCTGTGAACCTGCATTCCCTGCCTTTCCACTGAGCTATTACAGAGAGCTGTATGACAGTGGGGGATGCAGGAGTACTGAGAGAAGAAAAAGCTACTATTACAGAGGGCTGTAATTCACTCCACATGAGTTTTCTGCTCTTATTAGAACTGAGGGGGAACAACCAGAATTTACTAAAAGCATGGAAAGATAGCTGTGTAGAATTGAGTGGGTGTGGTTATGCTACACGGCCTCTGAAAGAGGAGAGATGGAGGGGGAGCTGAGTTTGTGTGTATTCATAAGAGAAACTTGAATGTAGGATAGCCTGCAAACCAAGTACGAGGCTTTATAAATGTTTGAGAAGGAAAACTCAATTTAGAGAAACCAAAACCTGAAAAGTGCATATTTTTTTCTTCAGGGATTTAGAAAGAAGCGTGTATTGATTTTTTCATGCACAAAGGTTTCCATAGACTTTAAAGTTGTTTCTCTTCCCCACCAATACCATTATAGCGTGACCAAAGACTCTTCTAAGGTGCTTTTGCCTTTAGGTTTGAGCTGGAAGGTTTCCTATAGATGTTTGGCCTCTGAAGTGACACTAGAGATGGAGGTTAGTGTGAGGTCGCACAGAAATGCTTCATATATAATTCATGCTGTCATTCATCTGCTGTTCTGTATTATGCTGGCAGCGGCATGTAGAGGCCTGGGTGGTAAACCGCGTACTATGTTTATTGGAATCTGCTGTGTGTTTTATGGTTCTGTTTAACCGTTTGCGTCACTTTTGTGCAAAACAGGAAGCATAAAACCTGAAGACACTCTGCAGTGCATGGTAATTAGTAGCACCATTTAGGTCTAGGTGTATGCCTTCAACTTAAAGGTGGAACGTTGCGTACATGGAGCTCACCTCCAACAGAAGGCTCTGATGTATGCTATTGTATAGGCATACGTCGGCATACTTCGCCTCTAGGGTCCTATTGTCAAGGATGGCCCTCTGGATACAGGTGAAAAAAGGTATGCTGACACATACCAGCCCTACGGGGGGGGGGGGGGGGGGAATGAATGGACACATTTTTGGCCTTCGCTGGTTGAATGGAACCCTGTGAATATGTTTAAATGTATACGCCAAGTGCTTTCCCGATGTATATGTTAACTGTAGGGATCTGATGCAATTACTCTGAGCCTTAGTTTGTAGTCAGTTGTTTCTGAACCAGGAACTGGCATAAAATAAGAAAACAATTGGATGCTTGGTGACGGATAACAATTGGCTTGATTATAATCAAGCCATGTGTGCTGCAAAAAATACACAGTGAATACTTGGGTTACATGTTCATCTGCTCCGTGTTATGTGTGTAAAAAAAAAAATAAAAAAATACACCTATATTAAAAATGTTCGTCTGAGCGAGCCCTTATTCACAGGCCTGATGATTATCGGGTCTGTGAATATCAATATGCGTGTGAGCCCTTGGGGTTTATTCACATGAGCGATTTTCACCTCTGTGTGCTGTCCGTATTTGCAACAAACTGCACACAGACAGCACACTGACGCATTACAGTCTATAGGTCAATGATGGCGAACCTTTTAGAGCCCGAGTGCCCAAACTGCAACCCAAAACCAACTTATTTATCGCAAAGTGCCAGCACATCAGGGGGCGGGGCTTATCATGACGTATGATTTTTACCCCCGTCGTTATAAGAAGGACAAGGCCGTTTCAAAATAGACAGGGATAGACCAGCATCACCTGACCAGGCCGCTGCGAACCGGAAGCCAGGAAGGGTTGACTGCGGGAAGCCTGCGGAGGAGGTGAGGGGGAGTGCCACATAGTATAAAATGAGCTGCGGGTACCAATGATGCAGAGTTTACTGTTTTTTGTATGCGGAAATGCTGCATAATTGTGTAAACATACCCTAAGACGGCCTGAGGTACACTGCCACATGCAGAGTGGCCCCAGTAGTAATAGTGTCCCCTATATCGGTCCCAGTAGTAATAGTGACCCCCACCGTGGTTTTAGTAGTAATGGTGTACCCAACAGTGGCCCCAGTAGTAATGGTGTACCCAACAGTGACCCCAGCAGTAATAGTGTCCCCCATATTGGCCCAAGTAGTAAGTGTCCCCTCACAGTGACCCCAGTAGTAATAGTGTCCCCTATAGTCGCCCCAGTAGTAACAGTGTCCCCGACAGTGGCCCCAGTAGTAACAGTGTCCCGGACAGTGGCCCCAGTAGTAACAGTGTCCCGGACAGTGGCCCCAGTAGTAACAGTGTCCCGGACAGTGGCCCCAGTAGTAATAGTGTCCCGGACAGTGGCCCCAGTAGTAATAGTGACCCCCGACAGTGGCCCCAGTAGTAATAGTGACCCCCGACAGTGGCCCCAGTAGTAATAGTGTCCTGGACAGTGGCCCCAGTAGTAATAGTGACCCCCGACAGTGGCCCCAGTAGTAATAGTGACCCCCGACAGTGGCCCCAGTAGTAATAGTGACCCCCGACAGTGGCCCCAGTAGTAATAGTGACCCCCGACAGTGGCCCCAGTAGTAATAGTGTCCTGGACAGTGGCCCCAGTAGTAATAGTGACCCCCGACAGTGGCCCCAGTAGTAATAGTGACCCCCGACAGTGGCCCCAGTAGTAATAGTGACCCCCGACAGTGGCCCCAGTAGTAATAGTGACCCCCGACAGTGGCCCCAGTAGTAACAGTGACCCCAGTAGTAATAGCGACCCCCATCCTGAGAATCATAGACTTTCCTTTCCCTTGTCATTGAAGCACCACTGGGGGCGGAAGTGTGTGTGCCTGAACTCTTCCTCTTTTCTCTCCTCCTGCAGAACCAAGGAAGAGTGGTCAGGGGAGAAAGATCCTGGGTGCACGCACTGCCGACAGTATGTACACCTGTAGCAGCGCCACTAATGGCGCTGCTGAGTGACTACTGGTAATCACTATTGTAGTATGCAGCCCTCGGCACATGTGCCAACAGAGAGGGATCTCCATGCCCTCTCAAGCACACGTGCCCATAGGTTCTTCACTACTGCAATAGGCTATACGGCCATGCAGGGCTTTTTTACATGACGGTAAAAACAAAATCGCAGCATGTCTTTATCTGGTCTCAACTTTTTGGACGACTGTCACCTATTCAAGTCAATGTGTGCACAAAAAAGGAGCGCACATGGAGGACATTTTCAGTGATCATGGCTAAACAATGATCCCGATCAGCTCATCTGCACAAGTTGGCGGACTACAACCTGGGAAATGTGTAAAGAGCTGAATATCGGCTTCAGTGCAGTGAGAATGATGATCCGCACGGATGAGATGATCGAGGTGCTCTTCAGTTCATTTTGTGACAGATGTGCATGGCTGTCCATAACGTGGCTTGTCACCACCCACCGCCTCACTGTGCTAACATTCACTGTTTGGTCTCCGTAAATTTTCAGCATGAATGTCAATGGGTGCAATTTTTTTCCATACATAGAAATTCAACTGCACACCTTTTCCCTTATATGCACTTTCGTGTCAGACTGCCCCTCTGCTGCCATCTGTTGCCCGGCTGCAAAATTTACCCGATATTGGCGGGAAGGTTCAAACTCTATTGCCATCATGCCAATATCCACTTCTAATATTGTGTGCCAACATAACAAGATAGGAGGCATTAGTTTTGGAACGACCCTAGTATTTTACGTCTATCCGCACTTTTCCCATAGGAATAGAGCATGGAACTACTTAAATGGGGATCATGATGCACAATATCTAATGCAATGCTCTGCATGTCTGGTAGCCGTGCCTGCAATGCATTCTGGGGGTTGTAGTTTCACCACAGGTTGGAAACATATAAAATCTAGAAGCATTAGTAACAATGTAACCATGTATGAGGGGGGGCACAGGACATGGCTGAGGAACCATCCTCTGACTACATGTGTATTGGTCAACATTTCCTTCCTGTCTCAGTGAGTCATTAAGTGTCACTCTCGGGAACAGAGACTCCAGATTAAATTAACTCCACATCAACGAACAGCTGGTTGATGTGGATGATATTTAATACAGGGAGGCGGATAACCCGGTAGAAGCACTATCTGCCTGCCAGTAGCTCTTCGCTTCACTTCTTAACTGGCCCTCTTCTTGGCCGCTTTTATAGATCCTGGTTACATTCCAGCCCGAATAGGGCTGTTGTAGTTGGCTTTCATTTGTCAGAAGACGTTGGGGGTCATTGCTGGGAGGCACCTGGTTGCACGCCACTGCATTACAGAAAGCTATAGTTTGGGGTTTTTTGTAGGGGGTGCAATAATAAGGCATTGCCATCTTAATAGCGCTTGTGAACTACAGAGTTAAAGGGGTTGTCCCACGTCTAGTTGCTTTGCTGCAGGAAACCTAAAAGGGTTTTTTCCGGGTCTCGCTCAGCCCACTGTATCCACCCACTGGGCCACCGCGTAATGTACAGGGCTGCCTGCTTCCAGCTCAATGATGGCTAGAAGTGGGGCAACCCCTTTTAAAGGTTGATTCACCGAATGAAGGAACGTTAAAACTGTGTTAAAAATTTAATTCTACTACGTGTAAAATGTAATCTAAAGGGGTCCTTAAATAAAGATATTGATGATCTGTCTTCAGGATGGGTCATGGATACAGATCGGTGGGGGTCTGCTATTCGGGTCTCCCACTAATTCGCTAATTAAAGTGACAGCAGTACAGGGGTGAGCGCTACTGCCACTTCAGTCCATAGCAGGCACTGCACTGTACAAGTACGTTGTATAGCAGCTCAATCCCAATCTCTTGAATTGGACTGAGCTACTCGCAGGCCACGTGCTTGATTACCGTGACGTCACATGCCAGAGAAGAGGACATGGGGCTTGTGCCTCTTCAGACAACTGATTGTGGGGGTCATGAGAGATTGATGACCTATCCTGAGGGCAGATCATCAGGAAAGCTCCAGCCCTACGCTTGGCTCACATGTCTGTTGCATAATTGCAGGTTATTTTAGCATTCACTGTGCCTCCCTTAGCTCGGGATACTTCACACTGTCAGCCGCTAGCCAGGTGATGCCACTTCTGCATCAGCTGACCACCGGCACTGTGCTCTCGGTGCTGGCAGCGCAAAATATTTCCACTTGAAGGCAGCGTTGGAGATGCTGAAATTAGCTGCAAATACGCAGCTGATTCCTAGTCAGAAATGGCAGACTTTAAGAAAGTTTTTGATGCTGAATTCCCGCTGCAGGAAATATGTGGCCGTTCAGCTACAGGTGAACGCACCCTAAAACTGGTTGTCTCACCGCAGTTCCTACCTGTAATGCAAGTGCGGTGCATCCCGAGGTGTGGTTCAGCGGAGGACACGCATGAGCACCTCCGATCCATTCACTTCAGTGGAACAGCCAGAGATAGCCGAGTCGCTCAGTCTTTGCGGTAATGGACGGCAGCTCTCCCTGTTTCCATTGATTTTGTTGCGGGCTTGTGCTGTTATACAGCAGCCAATCTGAACACAACAAGCCGCTGTAGTGGCTCGAAACATATATATCTGGCCCCTCCATAACTGTCATATATGTCTTGTCTTATATGTGGATAAACTGTGCAAATTGTCTTGTCTCTAGTTATGTATATTGCACAGCTGCAGCATGTTAGAGGCTAATGTCTGAAATGGGCTAGGATATGTCTGGAAAATGTAACAAGTTTGTCCTGTCCTGTCATGTGCTCATATAAATGTGATTGCAAGGAGTGAGTCTGGGTCCATTTTCTTCTGGGTTCCTTGAGTGAGAGTCCCAGCCACATGGGGGTACCTTTAACCCTCATGTGATGAAGTGATAAAAGCGGAGAAGAGGTATCCTGATGGGTACTGTTGTATCTTGGGTGGAAGAGTGGGTGGAGATGATGCACACCCACAACCAACGCCCACAATTTGATTGACTGGGCAGGAGAACAGGTGCCTATCATCTCCCCTCCTGCCACGTGTCATTCACCCCTCCGCTGCTCTCCCTTGTCCCCTTCCTGGCTCCTGTACTGTCAGTCTCCTCATGCTAGGGCCAGTGACAGGTGATGGGATGGAAGTATGTAAGCGGCAGACACATTACAGTGTGGGGAGAGTCTCCACGGGAGATGCACTGCACCAGAGCCAGTAGGCAACAACTTCCAGGAGGGAAGATGATGTTTCAGCGGCAGAGATGGAATGGCTGGGCAGGGAGATGGCAGAGCACATGGGAGAGCTGTAGCTGGCAAGGGAATAATGGAGAGCAGCAATAAAAGTCCTTTACAGGGTCGCCAGCAGGGAGAGCGCACATGGCACACCGGCAGGGGGAGAGTGACAGGGTCGGCAGCAGCGGAGATGGGATGTCCCAGGCGGGAAGATGGGCACCCATTCTCCTGCCCAGCCAATCAAGTTGTGGGCGTTGGTTGTGTAATTTTGTCTCCACCCATTCTTCCGGTGGAGACAAGATACACCAGTACCATCCTGATGTCCGCAATGCCAGGAGCCACCTCTGGGGTGTGAAAGAGACGAATGGAGTCCACCGTGCAGCGTCTATCTAAAGAATATCAAGTGAGTGTCTGAGGAGAGTGGTGTTCCCCTCCGGAGTTATTCTGGGTCCCAGAGTGTGTGTGTCCAGGAGTGGAGCTTTACAGATAACTTAGACGGTAGGCCTGGTATCATCCTGAGTTGTTCCTCCCTGACAGTCTGCTAAAATTGTCTTCACCTGCACGAGCGAATAAGCTGTAATTCTGCCAAGGATATGGTCTCTGCCCGTTCCCAGTGATTGAGTTTTCCAAGTTTCATCGTGTGTGGACTCTCTTTATTTTAATCGCCGAAGAGTCATCGGTGTGAAAGGAACGGTGACGTCATGCGTGACAACTCCCACAGTCCACTACTTGTATTCAGGTTACCGCCAACCGGTGTTGCCTGAAAGAGGCCTAGCGGTGCCTTGGCCGAGGTTATAAGCGTCCCTCCGGGGAGGAGTCTGGGAAAGCCACCATGACAAGTGCCATCTCTACCCTGCCGGCTCCTCAGCGTGAGCTTTGTACCTTGGTTGCTACGGGACGTTACACTGCCTTATATTGTATTGTGAGAGGGACATAAAGTATAGAAATCAGTCCCCATTATTGCGCGTTACGGATTATTGATTCCCTCTATTGCTCTTTGCTTTTCTAAATCTGCACTTTTTTGAAGGGGGGGAAATCGCAATCTGCATTCATCTGATCTGTACATCTGCCTGCTCAGTCATTGACCGTACTACTGTATGTCTTAGGACTTGGTGCTTTGTCTTTTGTCTGATTTTCGCCCTGACTATCTACATCTCAGCCCTTCCCCCTCCACATAAGTCAGCCACAGGAAGATGACGCTACCAGGCTATGAAGCAGGAAACCCACAGGGAGGAGAAACAAACTGACACCTGCTCCAGAGGACTAGCGAAAACTCCGACTGGCCCACTGAAAACCTTCATTTGTCATAGGACTTGACAGTCCGATGACTGGCGCCCCTTCCGCCAGGCCCCACCCTGAAGCTCCACACATAACCAACATAGAAAATCCAAATCATGCTCCCCCTCATGAGAAGTGTTTTGATGATATAAAAGTTAATTTTGTTCATGAAACAGAGCAAAGCAAATCATCAATTTTGACACAATAACAAAGTTTTTTTGATTACTGATTTGTAAATATTTGCTTATAATGGCCGAACATGTAAGGCCTACCTGGGTGTTTGTATACAAGTGGGCTTGGAAGCAGAGTTCCTTACATACACAGCGGGTGTCGGACATCTTTGACAGCTGACATCTACCGGCAACAGCTGCAGCTATTAACTTTTTAAATGCTGCCAATTCAAGGCTCCCAGGGCTGCCATGAATAATCACCTATCAAGACGTGACTGTCAGAATGCAGTATAATGCAATACTATGGTATTGCATTATACTGTATGAGCGATCAAACGATTGCAAGTAAAGCTTGGTATGGGGTCCATAAGAAATGTAAACAAAAAGTTTATTAAATAAAAAAACAAAAACAAAAGGTGTTTTTTTTTAATTTTTTTAAAGAAACTATAATTATATAGTTAAATTTATAAAGAGGCGCTATCGCTGCATCCATAAAAGTCCAAGTTATTAAAAAATATGCCTCACGGAGAATACAGTCGAGGAAAAATATAGACCATGCCAGAATTTGAGTTTTCTCGGTCACCCTGTATCCAAGAAAAAAAAGAATAAAGAAAAAAATTCAAAAGTTGCATGTAAATGGAATTACTAAAAACTACAGGTCACCACGCAAAAATGGGGGATAAAAAGATGGCGACAGACAATTTCTTTTTTTCTTTACTATATATAAAAAATAGATATATATGTATAGTTTTAATTTATTTTAATTTTAGTACCTTTAAACAGTTCATTGGTAGTGTTAGACCACCGTTTCTGAACTGCAGTCCTCAGGGACCCCCAACAGGTCATGTTTTCAGGATTTCCTCAGTATAGCACAGGTGATGTCATTATTGTCGGTGCCTCATACTCTGCCCCAGGTGTTCCTACTATAGGATATCCTGAAAACATGACCTGTTGGTGGTCCCTGAGGACTGGAGTTGGGAAACTCTGTGTTAGACTACCAATCCACATACCTGTGGTTCACCATCAGAGCCACAGGCTTTAGACCTTTCTGTTCATTTATTATTTTCTTCTTGTTTTGGTGTCTCCTTGGTGCTATGTCCTAATAGCTATTACAGATAGCTGTTAGATTAGATGCGTTCCTGTTCCTCTACTCTACGTGCAGTATCAGTGCGCAGACATCTAGCAAATGCGGACAGAAGCTAGCATTTAGACTAAAACAGTTCAGCGTGTGTTCAGATAGGGACGAGGGCGGCAAATTTTGCTAGCACCTGGACTATTCCTGAAGCAGCTTTACTTCTATTCAGCTGGGGATTAGGACTGCAAAATTAATCAGAGGATAACGGCGGTTATTTTGGTTTTATGACCATCAAACTATTTGATTCCGCCGCTATCTATATCCTCTGTAACACTCTGATTTCAGAAAGCAGTCCTTGCATATTATCAAAGAAAACCCTGCTGAACGATAGTCTAATGCAGTAGTTGATTACGAAGGCTTATCACCTTCATACATCTTACTCAATAGTCACGGACTATTGGAACTACACTATTGAACAAAAGCACCTTGTGTATATAAGATTTGAATCTATTATCAAATCTATTATCAAATCTGGGCCACCATATGACAGTATCTGAATCCTCTATACATGTTGGATCTATTATCAAAAGTGCTGTATTACAGACTCACTGCTTTATCTACGCTCCTGATGAACCACAGTTCTAACTGTGGGGAAACGCGTCGAGCTTTTCGTATATAAGATTTCTCGATTGTGAGCTTTTTGACATCTAAAAGCCATCTGTACCTGTGGGAGAAATCCCCTTTGTTTACATGTCTCAAACAATCTGGGACATTATTTCTTGTTAATTAGCAATAACCCTGATAGATCTGCAACGAGCCACCCGTTGCACTCTGAAAGGGTAATTGGTCAGCACTACCGCCATATTACCACCAGGGTCAATTTTACTAGGAAATTAGAGATGAGCGAACGTACTCGTCCGAGCTTGATATTCGTGCGAATATTACGGTGTTCGGGATGCTCGTTACTCGTAACGAGTACCACGCGGTGTTCCGGTTACTTTCAGTTTCCTCTCTGAGACGTTAGCGCGCTTTTCTGGCCAATTGAAAGACAGGGAAGGCATTACAACTTCCCCCTGTGACGTTCAAGCCCTATACCACCCCCCTGCTGTGAGTGGCTGGGGCGATCAGATGTCACCCGAGTATAAAAGTCGGCCCCTCCCGCGGCTCGGCTCAGATGCCGTGTGAGTTAGTGAGGGAAAGTGCTGTTCTATTGGAGTTGCTGTAGGGAGAGTGTTTGTAGTGAGTGTAGGCTTCAAGAACCCCAACGGTCCTTCTTAGGGCCACATCTACGTGTGTGCAGGCTGTTGTTAGCAGTGGAATTTTTTTTTTTTTTTTCTCAAAATCGGCAGTGCAGAGCATTGCACCCGGTATTAGGGACAGAAGTGGTGTTTAGGCAGGGAGAGTGTTAGGAGTGAGTGTAGCCTTCAAGATCCTCAACGGTCCTTTCTAGGGCCACATTTAACTGTTTGGAGTACTGTGCAGGCTGCTGTTAGCTGTGTTGCTTTTTTTTTTTTTTCTCAAAATCAGCGGTGCAGAGCATTGCACCCTCCATTGATACTACAGGCACAGAATTGTGTAGGCAGGGCCACAACACAGTTATTAGTCATTGAATAGACGCAGTGGGCCTATCCTTTTAAACAAAAGGGAAGAAAGTATATTTGCCCTGCCTCTGTCAGTCCTAAGGGCTCTGGGTACGTGTGTGCTGCGTGGAGAACGTAAAAAAATCAGACGCAACCAGCTACGGTTCAGTGCAGCCTTGCGCCAATTTTTTTCCTGCCTGTGAAATCAAATCACTGCTAATACAGCATACTGAGGGGTAGGGGTAGGCCTAGAGGACGTGGACGCGGCCGAGGACGCGGAGGGCCAAGTGAGGGTGTGGGCACAGGCCGAGCCAGTGCGGTGTCCAGGGGTAGAGGCAGGGCCAGACCGAATAATCCACCAACTGTTTCCCAAAGCGCCCCCTCGCGCCATGCCACCCTGCACAGGTCAAGGTGCTCTACGGTGTGGCAGTTTTTCACAGAGACGCCTGACGACCGACGAACTGTGGTGGGCAACCTTTGTCGTGCCAAGATCAGCTGGGGAGGCACCACCAACAGCATGCGCAGGCATATGATGGCCAAGCACCCCACAAGGTGGGACGATGCCCGTTCACCGCCTCCGGTTTGCACCACTGCCTCTCCCCCTGTGCCCCAACCTGCCACTGAGATCCAACCCCCCTCTGAGGACACAGGCACTACCGTCTCCTGGCCTGCACCCACACCATCACCTCCGCTGTCCTCGGCCCCATCCAGCAATGTCTCTCAGCGTAGCGTCCAGACGTCGCTAGTGCCACAGTTTGAGCGCAAGCGCAAGTACGACGCCACGCACCCGCACGCTCAAGCGTTAAACGTGCACATTGCAAAATTGATCAGCCTAGAGATGCTGCCGTATAGGCTTGTGGAAACGGAGGCTTTCAAAAGCATGATGGCGGCGGCTTCCCCGCACTACTCGGTTCCCAGTCACCACTACTTTTCCCGATGTGCCGTCCCAGGCCTGCACGACCACGTCTCCCGCAACATTGTACGCGCCCTCACCAACGCGGTTACTGCCAAGGTCCACTTAACAACGGACACGTGGACAAGCACAGGCGGGCAGGGCCACTATATCTCCCTGACGGCACATTGGGTGAATTTAGTGGAGGCTGGGACAGAGTCAGAGCCTGGGACCGCTCACGTCCTACCCACCCCCAGAATTGCGGGCCACAGCTCGGTGGTGGTATCTGCAGCAGTGTATGCTTCCTCCACTAAAGCACCTTCCTCCTCCTCCTCCTCCTCCTCCAACGCAACCTCTGTCTCGCAATCAAGATGTGTCAGCAGCACGTCGCCAGCAGTCGGTGTCACGCGGCGTGGCAGCACAGCGGTGGGCAAGCGTCAGCAGGCCGTGCTGAAACTACTCAGCTTAGGAGAGAAGAGGCACACGGCCCACGAACTGCTGCAGGGTCTGACAGAGCAGACCGACCACTGGCTTGCGCCGCTGAGCCTCAAACCGGGCATGGTCGTGTGTGACAACGGCCGTAAGCTGGTGGCGGCTCTGCAGCTCGGCAGCCTCACGCACGTGCCATGCCTGGCCCATGTCTTTAATTTGGTGGTTCAGCGCTTTCTGAAAAGCTACCCCCACTTGTCATACCTGCTCGGAAAGGTGCGCCAGCTCTGCGCACATTTCCGCAAATCCCACACGCACGCTGCCACCCTGCGGACACTGCAACATAGGTTTAATCTGCCAGTGCACCGACTGCTGTGCGACGTGCCCACACAGTGGAACTCTACGCTCCACATGTTGGCCAGACTCTATGAGCAGCGTAGAGCTATAGTGGAATACCAACTCCAACTTGCGCGGCGCAGTGGGAGTCAGCCTCCTCAATTATTTACAGAAGAGTGGGCCTGGTTGGCAGACATCTGCCAGGTCTTTGGAAAATTTGAGGAGTCTACCCAGGTGGTGAGCGGCGATGCTGCAATCATTAGCGTCACCATTCCTCTGCTATGCATCTTGAGAAGTTCCCTGCAAAGCATAAAGGCAGATGCTTTGCGCTCGGAAACAGAGCCGGGGGAAGACAGTATGTTGCTGGATAGTCAGAGCACCCTCCTGTCTATATCTCAGCGCGGTGAGGAGGAGGAGGAGGAAGAAGATGAGGAGGAGGGGGAAGAGACATCTTGGCCAACTGCTGACGGTACCCATTATGCTTGCCTGTCATCCTTTCAGCGTGTATGGCCTGAGGAGGAGGAGGAGGAGGATGAGGAGGAGGAGGATCCTGAAAGTGATCTTCCTAGTGAAGACAGCCATGTGTTGCGTACAGGTACCCTGGCACACATGGCTGACTTCATGTTAGGATGCCTTTCTCGTGACCCTCGCGTTACACGCATTCTGGCCACTACGGGTTACTGGGTGTACACACTGCTCGACCCACGGTATAAGGAGAGCCTTTGCACTCTCATTCCCGAAGAGGAAAGGGGTTCGAGAATGATGCTATACCACAGGGCGCTGGCGGACAAGCTGATGGTAAACTTCCCATCCGACAGCGCTAGTGGCAGAAGGCGCAGTTCCGAGGGCCAGGTAGCAGGGGAGGCGCAGAGATCAGGCAGCATGTACAGCGCAGGCAGGGGAACATTCTCCAAGGCCTTTGCCAGCTTTATGTCTCCCCAGCAAGACTGTGTCACCGCTCCCCAGTCAAGGCTGAGTCGGCGGGAGCACTGTAAAAGGATGGTGAGGGAGTACGTAGCCGATCGCACGACCGTCCTCCGTGACGCCTCTGCCACCTACAACTACTGGGTGTCGAAGCTGGACACGTGGCCTGAACTCGCGCTGTATGCCCTGGAGGTGCTTGCTTGTCCTGCGGCTAGCGTTTTGTCAGAGAGTGTGTTTAGTGTGGCTGGGGGAATCATCACGGATAAGCGTACCCACCTGTCAACCGACAGTGCTGACAGGCTTACACTCATCAAGATGAACAAAGCCTGGATTTCCCCAGACTTCTCTTCTCCAACAGCGGACAGCAGCGATACCTAAGCAATACGTAGGCTGCACCTGCGGATGGAAGCATCGTTCTCTCTCACCATCCAAAACGGGGACATTTCTGCTTCATCAATCTGTGTATAATATTCCTCCTCCTCCTCCTCCTGAAACCTCACGTAATCACGCCGAACGGGCAATTTTTCTTAGGGCCACAAGGCTCACTCATATAATTTTTCTAAAAAATTTTTATACGTTTCAATGCTCTTAAAAGCGTTGAAACTTTAACTTCAACCAATTTTTCGTTAAACTGGGCTGCCTCCAGGCCTAGTTACCACTTAAGCCACATTAACCAAAGCGATTAATGGGTTTCACCTGCCCTCTTGGTTGGCCATGGCCAATTTTTCTGATGTACATTAGTACTGTTGATACAGCAATTTTTGTGGGCCCTCGCCTACAGTGTAATCAAATGAATTTTTAGCCCACCTGCATTACAGCTGACGTTACATCCGCTGTGTTGGGCAATGCAATGGGATATTTCTATGTACCGCCGGTGGCTTCCTGGCACCCACCCATGCTGTGGGTCCACAGGGAATTATAAATGCATCTGTTTCCACATCTAAAGAACCCCAGTCTGACTGGGGCATGCAGTGTGGGCCGAAGCCCACCTGCATTAAGCACGACATTACTACCTCAGCTGTGTTGGGCAATGCAATGGGATATTTTTGTGTATCGCCGGTGGGTTCCAGGGAGCCACCCATGCTGTCGGTCGACAGGGACTTCACAATAGGGAGTTGTACCTGCCTGTGTCTATGAATTAAAAAGCCCGGTCTGACTGGGGCATGCAGAGACACCTTGACAGAATGAATAGTGTGTGGCACATAGGTTCCCCATTGCTATGCCCACGTGTGCAGCTCCTGATGGCGGTGGCACAGGATTCTATTTCTCATTGCTTCTGTACAGCATTGTGGGCTATCGCCCCGCCCCTTTTAAAGAGGGTCGCTGCCTAGCCGTGCCAACCCTCTGCAGTGTGTGCCTGCGGTTCCTCCTCATGGCAGACGCACTTCTAAATAGACATGAGGGTGGTGTGGCATGAGGGCAGCTGAAGGCTGCGCAGGGACACTTTGGTGTGCGCTGTGGGGGGGAGGGGGGGCGGTTGGTCAGCATGTAACCCAGGAGAAGTGTCAGTGGAGTGTCATGCAGGCAGTGATTGTGCTTTGTTGGAGGTAGTGTGGTGCTTAGCAAAGGTATGCCATGCTAATGAGGGCTTTTCAGAAGTAAAAGTTTTTGGGAGGGGGGGGGCCCACTCTTGCCGCTATTGTGGCTTAATAGTGGGACCTGTGAACTTGAGATGCAGCCCAACACGTAGCCCCTCGCCTGCCCTATCCGTTGCTGTGTCGTTCCCATCACTTTCTTGAATTGCCCAGATTTTCACACATGAAAACTTTAGCGAGCATCGGCGAAATACAAAAATGCTCGGGTCGCCCATTGACTTCAATGGGGTTCGTTACTCGAAACGAACCCTCGAGCATCGCGAAAAGTTCGTCCCGAGTAACGAGCACCCGAGCATTTTGGTGCTCGCTCATCTCTATAGAAAATCTATATGAATTCACCCCTGCATTTAAACATCGTTACTGCATGGTGAATGGATTCATAAGCCCTAGTACTGTTCTCAATAGCACTTAGTTATGATCAAGTCTGCTGCATATACCTATAAAAAGGTGGAGGCTACTGTCAAGGAAGGGTATCTGTTTATCCTTTGTCCTTTACGTTTTGTATGTAAGTCAGCCCATATATGTTTTTTAGAGCATCTTTAATAAAGAATCCTCAAGTTTTAAGTCTGTAACTGTGAAAGGGCTTTTCTAAATTATTATAGTCTTTTCCGTCTCTGTGAATAGTTACCAATGCACTATACCTACCCTCTGATTGGCCAGGGCTGCTCATGTGATCAGTGCTGGCCAATCAGAGAGCAGTTCACAATTTGCATTAGGTAGTTAGAAAATTGTGGCAATTGTCATGGAAGGACGAAACTGAGACCTGGAATCGGTGGATTGGAGGGATGGCAGAGAACAACTGCAGGTAATATACCCCCTCCGGTCCCAGGACAGAATTTTGTCGCTAAGCCGAAGAGTTGCTTTAAAGAGGTTTTCTGGGAATAAAGTATTGATGACCTATCCTCAGGATAGATCAGTAGTTGTTTAGTGGGGGGTTTGACGCTAGGGACCCTCACAATCAGCTGTCTGAAGAGGTCGCCGCCCTTCACGTGAGCGCCGTGGCCTCTTCTCAGGTCTGTGATGTCACATTCATTGGTCACATGACCTGAGAACAGGTCAGTCCCATTTGGTAGATGGATAGATGGAGGAGACATGAGATTTATCATTAGTCAAACAAAAAAAAACATTCTCTTTGCTTTGGAAGTCTGTGTCTAAAATGTTGTATTCTCTGCGCAGAATGCCATGAACCTTCCGCCGGATAAGATGAGCCTTCTTCGGCAGTACGACCAAGACAAGAAGTGGGAGCTGGTGTGTGACCAGGTAAGGGCTTGATACTAAACCAATGTTAAAGGGGTTTTCTGATGTCATTTCCAGAGGGCATGAAAGGGTTAAAAATAACTAAGGCCTTATTCAGACCCCCGTATTTTATGGCCCTGTATTTCATGGACCGCGCATGGGCCCATTATAGTCTATGAAGCTATTCACATGGGCAAGTTCGAAAAAAATCGCTGCATGTCCTATTCTGGTCCATATATCACAGACCATCACAAGATGTGCGATGCCCCCGGAGACACTGCTGTAACTATAGGAGATGCGGTTGCACCCGGGCCCAGGAGCCTTAGGGGGCCCATAAGGCTTCTCTTCTCCATATAGGGAGCCCAGTACTATGAATAAAGCATTATAGTTGGGGGCCCTGTTACAGGTTTTGCATTGGGGCCCAGGAGCATCAAGTAACACGTCGGGGTTAAGAGAAGTTGGAGGGCCCCAAGATAAACTTTTGCACCCGGGCCCATGAGCCTTTAGCTACGCCCCTGCCCGGAAAGCACATGCACCAGAGGTCCATAAGTTGACTGATGTGAGTTGCACCCTAGACTGTTGGGCATAACTTGCATATGGCTGTCTGAATGAGGCTTAAGGTTTAATTACCTCTCATGTCTATTTTCGTAAATACTTGCCTTCTCCTTGAAATACCAATTTTGCATTGTGCCTTTCCTCTGTTACTATTCCTAGAAATGCAGGAATAAACTGCCAAATGGGTGTTGCCATTGCACTTGTCAGTAGGGTGTATACTTAAAAATTCCCGCAGCGGGATCTGATCCGGCCGTCTGCAGGAGGCCTTACTAACCCAGTTGTTAGTTTATTTATACATTTCCAGGAGGAATAATGGAGGCACAGAACAACATATCGTTCTAAGACAAGCTGCTCCAGAACAGATATTTAGGAAGAATAGAAGTATTTACTAGAACAGACATGTCCAGAAAGCTGCTTCCCTTTACTGGCCATGTAAAGGGGGAATCGTGAAAGATGGCTGTTAGTCAAGCTTTACTAAAGCAGACCAGAGACATGACCGGTCTATGATATCGTCCTGGTGGTCTCCTTACAGGCGTATGGGACTGGGTTGGATTTTAACATGTCCAATCCTTTATTTCCTAGGATACTAATACAAATGATGCCTTAGGGGTGTCTGCCAATCACCTACTCTGTGCCCCTACAGAAAAAAACATACATCGCTCCCCCTCTTATTTCTTCACTGGCATCCTATGGTTACGTCCGGTACGCTCTGCTGTTTTACTGGTCAGGCATGCTCAGTCCCTTTCAAATTCTGTAATGGCAACGCAGTTTATACAGTTGTGAATGGGCACTCGGCAGTAACTGACAGCAGGGCATTGTGGGGGATTTAGTTTTTGCACTCCTTACCTGCTCCTGGGTGGCCACATGGGTCACCTTATAATTATTTGCAAGCCTACTAGCCCGCTTATCTTGCTTTCCCAGCATGCAGTGTAACAGACGTGAAGGACATTAATAATGGTCCTAATGTTCTCTCCACCAGGGCAGATTCCAGGTGAAGAACCCGCCAGCCGCCTATATACACAAGCTGAAGAGTTATGTGGACAATGGAGGAAGCAGTCGGAAGGTAAGATACAGGCCTATACAAGTAGACATGCTCACAATTATAGGTCAGGGGAGAGTTTAACATGGTTTCTGCTCTACTACTACTGATTCAATATGGAATGTCCCATCATACCAAGACTGGACTGAATACCATATAAGAATCCTCCTATAACGTACCAGGGGGATGTCACATTGGTATTTTCTATTGCATTCATTTCCCTGGTTATGCCCATTACCTGCCTCTTGCTTGCCAACCGCTGACTGGTCTGCATAAGGCATGTCAATGTGAGCGCTACACGGCACTTTGCCCCATTCCATAGACACACATACTGTAAGAAGAGAGAGGACCCCATAGAAAGATATCTTTCCTGCTTCTGGTGGTTCACACTGCCTCACCGGCCCGTTTTAGGACACCCGTTTAGGCGACCCAAGTCTCGACCCAATTCCCTCTTTTCTTGATTCCTAACAGGTGGAGAAGGAGTTGTACCTTAGTTTGTGCCACCTACAAGTAGGCTGAGTCCAGCATGGTCACCTTCATCATCACATGCCCCTATAAGCTATGGAGTGTACAATCTGACTACTCCTCTCACTCTAGCGAAGCCATTCAGTCATTGTATGCCAGTATTACATGTCCTTACCCATCCTGAGGAGAGGTCATCAATAGTAAGAGTACCTGACAGCCCCTTTCAAATGCAGTCCTAGCTACTGTAACAGGGTCCATTGCAAAAGTGAAAATAGGATGCACCCCTACAACTTGGATTTGGGTCACTCGACCATTCTGCCCCATTTCCTGTGACTTCCTGTTTGACTACCTGTCTCAATTTTTCCAAAAATCAAAGTACTCCATCCGTATGGTTGTTGTTTTCTATGCTATATGTACAGTTATTGAGTATTGTTCTTGAATTGCAAAATCATGATTTAACACTTCACCACACATTCACTTACGTCACTAATTTAAGGGTCTGTCCAGTATTAGAAAAACGTGGCTGTTTTCTTCAAAAAACAGCGCCACCCCTGTCTACAGGTTGAGTGTGGTATTGCAGTTCAGTAGAGCTAAGTTGCAATACCAGACTCAGCCTACTGATAGTTGTGGTGCTGTTTCTGGAAGAAAGCAACCATGTTTTTCTAATCCTGGACAATCTCTTTAAGAATGTCTAACTAAAAATAACAAAAAATTTCTTAATATCCAGACAAAGAAAAAGGTCCTAGAATCCACCCAGGTTCTAAGAGAACTGGAGATCTCCCTGAGGACCAATCACATTGGGTGAGTAAAGACTTGACAATAAGTAAAGGGGACGTCACGCCAAGGATGTCGTTTTTCCTGCAGTAACCGTATATAAGCTGCTACCCCGGCCTATAGATCATATCAGTGGCAGAAAATCATAAAACAGAACGGTGCGCAAATACACTAATCATAAAGTTGTACACAACCGAACAAATGGGAATTAGGGCTCACACCCACTGGCGATACGATATCCTTGCGATGCGAGGGTGAGTGAAAACGCATGATAATGAAATCAATGATTTTCAATGGTGTCATTCTTATTAGCTATTTTTTTTCACTGTAACCTCGCATCGCAAAGAAGTATTTGCGATATCACCCATTATTTTTTTAATGAGCCGGCAGCAGCAGCGCTAGCCCCATTGAAAACATAGGGAGTACATTGCGCTCCCCTGACACAGCTGTGACAGCTATGGCAGGGGATTCCTTCATCCCCACGGGAGACAGGAATGCCCCGTCATAGCTGTAGCAGAGGTCCGCGATGCTATCCCATCGCTTTCAATGGGGCCGGCACTGCTGCAGCCCTGTTGAAAGCAATGGAATGAAGGCCACCACCCCGGTGATGATTTTTGGGGAAGGGCTTGAAATATAAGCCCTTTCCTGAAAATCATGGCTAGCTGTAAAAAAAGTGGAAAAAAAAAAGATTAACTTTCCTAACAGAGACGTTTGGCTCTTCTCTCCGGCCTCGGCAGTCATCTTCTGTGTTCTGGTGGCCGGGGATTGAAAACTCCCGCCTCTAGAAAGCGCTTTCTCTGATTTGCTTATATTTCAAGCCCTTCCCTGAAAATCATTGCCGCGGTGGTAGCCTTCATTCCATTGCTTTCAATGGGACTGCAGCAGCGCCGGCCCCATTGAAAGCAATGGGATAGCATCATGGACCTCTTCCACAGCTGTTGAAGGGCATTACTTCATCCCTGTGGGGATGAAGGAATCCCCTGTCATAGCTGTCACAGCTGTGTCAGGGGAGCGCAATGTACTCTTTATGTTTTCAATGGAGCTAGTGCTGCTGCTGGCCCCATTGAAGACAATGGGCGACATCGCAGATTCTTCTTTGCGATGCGAGGTTACAGTGAAAACATCGCTAATGAGAATGAAACCATTGAAAATCATTGGTTTCATTATCATGCGTTTTCACTCACCCTCGCATCGCAAGGATATTTTATTACCAGTGGGTGTGAGCCCTTAATGTGAGGTAAAAAGCAAGACCTCAACTAGTAATACCGAAGCATCCCAATTTTATATGTAAAACAAAACCATATATGTACAAATCGGCAACTGTTGGACTAAAGACAGCAGGGAGATACTTTCCAAAGAAGTCCTGTGTAGTGGTGTTATCCTGATTAGCAAGCCCTGAAGAAAGGTCTAGTGTGAACTACTCACAAACTTTGTTTGGGCTGGTTATCGCTGTGCGCTGAATGTAAAAATGAAGAGAATGCACACTGCCAGTGCCACTCTAGCCGGAAGTGGCAGTGTAAGAGGAGGGCTAAATTGGGGCCTCACACGGCTGGCCCAAAAAATTCCTACACATTACGAAGCCTAGAACTGGCTTCTTCATCAGGGGTAAAAAAAAATGTATGTGTGAGTTCTGTGGGATTAGAGATTGTGCCATCCTTGTCCATGGGCTGTGACTGGTATTGCACCTCAGTCACAATCAAGTAAATAAAGCAATACCCAAACCCAGGATGGTGGATAATAACAGTGCTGCTTCTAGGAAAGAGGGAAAGTCAAACTTTTTTTTTCTTATTATTGTGAACACCTTTTTTATAAACTAAATTCAAGCAAAATTTTGCCTAAAACAGAATAGTGCTACGTTCTACTGCAATCCCATGATGATCATGGTTCTCAGCCCGCTGTAAATGCTGCATGTAAAGTCCTCTTTAGAATAGATCACTTCCTCTTTATTCCATTATTATGACTTATTTTACAGCTAGTTTTAAGTTGTGTGAACTAGAAAAGCAAGAAATTGTTTTGTTGGTGTATGGAGACCATCAGTAAGCAGCGACTGGCTCATCTCCACAACCAACAGAAAGCCTGGACCTGTGACTGTATGTCAATACACAGCACTGATCAATCAGGAAACTAGGCATCTGGGGAGGGGAAAATGTCCTAGTGATGCTAGGAGGGCAGCATTGTTATGTATAAACCCAACCTTAGGCTGGGTTCACACACAGCTGATTCCTGACGTAAATGTCGCAGTTTGGCCGCAGCGAAAAACCGCGACATTTCCGCCAGGAGAACCGCCGCGGCGGCTTTGAAGCGGCCCGGCCGCCCGCTCTTCCGCTGCGGCCGGCGCTCCCATAGAGGAGAGCGCGGCCGCATCGGAAATAAAAAAAAAAAAATAGACATGCTGCGGTCGGCAAAGTAGCGCCGCGGTTTCTGCCGGATTAACAGCCGCGGATTGGCCGTCCCGTGTGGACGAGATTTCTGAGAAATCTCGTCCACTTGGCTGGCTAATCCCGAGATTAGCGGCCGCATGCGGATTTGCCGCAGCGAAATTCCGCACGGAATTTCCGTGGCAAATCCGCCGCGTGTGAACCCAGCTTTAAAGTGACCCTCCAGTCCTTGACAAACAAATATGGTCGCACTACTTCTCTGACTACCTGATGCACACTGTGTATTAGCATGCATTGGTACTCTTAACCCCTTAATGACGCAGCCCTTTTTTTCCCCATTTTCGTTTTTTCCTCCCCCATTTTAAAGAATCGTAACTCCTTTATTTATCCATCGACGTCGCTGTATGAGGGCTTGTTTTTTGCGGGACAAGTTGTTTTTTTTTAATGGTGCTATTTACTGCACCATATAATGTACTGAAATACTTCTAAGTTCTAAGTGGAATAAAATGGAAAAAAAAATGATATTCCGCCATCTTTCAGTGCATCTTGTTTCTACGGCGCACAAACTGTAACAAAAATGACATAACTTTATTCTATGGGTCGGTACGATTGCTACGATACCAAACTTGTATAGTTTTTTTTTTTGTTGTACTACTTTTATTTTCTTTCAAAGACATTTAATTTTTTAAAATTCTCTTCTGCCGCCATCTTCTGCGCGCAATAACTTTTATTTTTCCGTCGACATAGTTGCGCAAGGGCTCATTTTTTGCGGGATGTCCTGTGTTTTCTGTTAGTACCAATTCGGAATACATACGAATTTTTGATCGCTTTTTATTGCATTTTTTCAGGGAGACAGGGTAATTGAAAAAGTGCATTTCTGGCGTTCTTTTTTTTTTTTCAGACGACGTTCACCGTGCAGGGTAAATAATGCACTACTTTGATAGATCTGACTTTTTCTGGACGTGGTGATACTAAATTTGTATTTTTGTTTAATGATTTAGATTTTTTTTATCACAGATATGGCAAAAGGGGGTGATTTAAACTTTTATTCCTTTTTTTTTTTTTTTTTACAATTAATAAAACTTTATTGATCTTATTTTTACTTTCTTTTTAAGCACCTCTGGGGGACCACAACTAGCGATGCTTTGATCGCTTCTGTAGTATGATGAAATGCCATAGCATTACATCCTACTGCGATTTGACAGGCAGTCTATCGGGCCACCCCACGGGGATGGCTTGATAGGCAGTCTGCCGAGACAGCCCTGGGGCCAGTGTAGGATCGCAAGCCAGCTTCGACACCCCTATGATAGGGAATGCCAATATGGGATGAGGGGGGGTAGTAGTACTTTTTCACTCGTGACCACCGTTCCCACACACCGGTATTCTATACGACAGAGAAATGAACACAGAGACTTGTGTATCGTACATCGGGTGCCCAGGAACAGTTAGTGCCCGGTATAAAGTTTACTGAGGAACAACTTGTATTACAGGTAATGCAGGTACAATTCACTTCAGAACATTAACACACACTGTTACTCAATGCGGCGGAGTAAATAACACGGAGACTTGTGTATAGTACCTCGGGTCCTTAGGAACGGTTAAGGCCTGGTATAACTTTTACTTGGAAATAAACTTGAACAACAGATAATGCAGGTACAATACACTGTCAAACATTAGCAGGCTACAGCTGAGAGGTAGGGAGGATACACAGGATGAATACGGTTCTACAGTCCACATTATCTGTATGTCACCGATCCTGGATTGGGAGCACTCTAGAGGAGGAAGGGGGTTAGGGGTCACTCTGCAGACTCTCTGGCAGACAATTATTAAAGGAAGGCTTAACCAATATGCACCCTGCACAGCATACGTGTGGGTGTCACAATCAAGAACCTCTGTGTGGTGATCCTATCTATGGACGGCCGCACATGAAACGCCTGTAGTGTGAACGGGTACCTGTTTTAGAACTTTGGTAGGGCTCTCTCTCTCTCTGCTGAAGGGACTCACCCCTTCTCATATCCACACTCCAAACGCTACAGGATATCGCTCCTCTTCCTCCATCTTCACCTACATGGAAGCTGAAGGTGCTTCCATGTGGCTCTGTGTTAGCACTTACTCAGGTACACAAGATGGATCTCTTTCTCGCTCTCAAACAAACACATTAATAACCTCACTTGTACCACATGACGAGACAAACTGATATATTTACATGCAGGCAATGATTTTATTACTGTTAACTCTTCAAGCGCCGCAGCTGTGCAACACACACACACTAAATATGACAGGACAAAGTTTGCACAACGCATCTACATAGGACAAAACACGTATGCCATTTATGTAGGGGACCAGGATGGTGTTCTAGGCCACTACATATGAAGAGAGGTCGCTAATCAGCCCATTAGTAGCTAACTAGTTTCATTTGCATGTATTTAGAGAACAGAAGGTGGTATGTTCTCTAAATACATTGCTACTGTTCTCCAGTGGGACAGCGGCTAGAAGAAAGTTATCAGCACTGGCCGCGGAGAACTCAGCGTGTGGTCCATCTTATCAGTCCCGATGGATTTTAAGCTGAGCTGAACTCAGAAGTGGACAAAAAGTGCACAATGGGCACACATTTACACACAGCGATTATCGCTCAAAAGATGGCTTTTGAACGATCATCATTGTGTAAAAGGGCCTTAAGGCACTACATGCTGCTCTGACTGGCAGGTTCTCCTTACATGGGCAGCGCTAGCCAATCAAAGCACTGTGTAGTGTCTTATAGTAATAATGCGTACTAATGTACAGTGTGCATCAGGTAGTCAGAGAAGTGGTGCGGCCATCTTTGCTTCTCCAGGACCGGAGGGTCACTTCAAAGTCAGGCAATGAGTCTGATTGGTGGGGTTCTCACCGCTGAGACCCACATCAATCCCAAGAATGGGCGTCTCAGGGGTCAAGGCTGATTCACTGCACCCATCCGCAGTAACCTGGAGATTGACTTAAGCGTCAGTCACGCATGCATGTGCAACTCCATTCATTTCAATGGAGCTGACAGAAATAGCTGAGCACAAGTGCTCGGCCGTTTCCAGCAGATACATTGAAGGTAAATGGAGTGGCACCATGCATGTTGCTACCACCGCTCCATTCAAGCTCCTCACTGCAGGAGGTGCAGTGAGTTCACAGTGAGGAGGAGAGGATATCGGGATCAGCGGGGGGTGGGGTGGTCTTAGCGCGGATAGGTGATGAAATTAGATTTTGGGATTGCTCCATTAATAGAATGTACGATTCTTTAGTAGATTTGTTTGTATCCTCTATTAGTCAACAGACACAGTGGCTGCAAAGCATAGGAAGACCTGACATATCCCTGCAGAAAATTGATTTCAACTGGAAGCATGTAATGCCTCATTTTCCCTATGGAGGCACTGCAGGGGAATGGAGTTCTTGTTAGGCCTCATGTCCACGGACAGATCGGATTCGGCATGCAGAGGCCCTCAGCGGAATCCGACCCTGCCTGCAGCCGAGGACACCGCTTACCCGTCCGGGTCTTCTATTTTCTTCACTGCGGATGTGTGCAGAAGCGCAATGGAGTGTTTTTTGTTTTTTTTAAACTTCTGCTTTCCCGCAGAATCCGTGACCCGTCCGCGGGAAAGCAGACGTTTTTTCAACGGAAGCTGTCCGTGCGGGAACCGCACGGAAATGGAGCATGCTGCGATTTGTTTTTTGCAAAACAAATCTGCATGCTTTTATTCATGTGCGGAGGCCCATTCTTGCCTATGAGTGGCTTGATTTGCAGATCCACAAATCAGATCCGCCTGTGCACATTGGGCCTTACTAGTTCCCCTGCAGATTATGCCTTATCACATTGAGAAAGCCTGTGATCAGCATACTTTTAGAGGAGTATTCCAACAAAAGTGATGGTACAAATGGCTATCCTCTCATGGAAGAGATCCATCCTAACACTATAGAACTAGCAGAAGTATAGACTGGTTTGAGGCTAGAAGTATAATAGAGATGAGAAACTTTCACAAACCCCATATCTGCTTATTACTTCTATTTTCAGCATTTGACCACACTCTGTTTTCATGCATACATCTAATAGTACCTGAAAATGATGATTATTCCAAGAACTGTGTATACCAAAGGGGAAGTCGGTATAGGCTACATGAGTTCTGTCTGCTGTGAATTTGGTGTGGTTGTTAAAAGGAAACAACATAGTTTTGTTGAACCCCCCATACCCATCAATCAAGTCTGTTGTTAAAGGCATAATCCATCTTCTGCTATGGCATACATACCTATGAAAATACCGCGGCTGGTGAAGTCTAATCTCAGACCGCCCCTGATCTCCAGATCCCTTTGGCACTGCTCAGAGACTTGTGTTTCTAAAAGTCTGACAACATTCTAAGTAAAGATCCATTCAAGTCAATGAGTGTGCTGAGGATATTGTCAGATTTACAGCAACAGAAGTCTCTATGCAGTGCCCAAGGGGCTTTGAGATCTATAGAGCACCAGTCAGGAAACTTAGTAGTGGCGTATGATCAGACTTCATAAATATCATCTGATCTCTCATAGAGCCCCATGGGAAGATCATTCAGACTGGATTTTCCCCTCTTAGACAAGAGTAAGAACTGCAATACAATGAGTAATGCAAAGAAGTTTCATATTGTGGATCACACTGTGACTGATCTGCATTATGGGGTATGACACTGATTTCTCATGCAGTGTCAATATCATATGATAGTGCTGTGCAACACAGAAAACTGCAGTCGCATGGGCTAGCACACACTGCATAGTGTAATCCTTTAATTTGTACAATCAGCTTCACAGTTGGCTCACAGTGCAGAGGGATCAGCCCTATTCTCATCTCCACAAGGAAAGGCTAGAAGCAATGGGATGAAACTAAAAGGGAGGAGACTGTTAGGGAGATTCCAGGGACCCCAAATGATATGCTACCGAGTTCCAAATTAGTATATGTTATTTCAGGCCTGGAGAAGTCTATGACATAGACATGTAGCTGTATTCAAAGAATTCTACATTGTATTCAGCTGAATACTGGTAGCTACTGTGAAGACAATGCAGCAATGAGTGCAAAGTCCAGACTACATGCTGGGATTTACAAACAGTTGCTGGAGGCTCATTTACATGCAAATAAAGCTGATTAAGTGCTAATGCACATTAGTGCCCATTACTACTTTATGCAAAATGTTCACTAGAACTGTCAATCTTTCAATGCTTTTGCGTGTAAATGACCCTTAAAGGGGTGGTCTCGCGAAACCAAGTGGGGGTATACACTTCCGTATGGCCATATTAATGCACTTTGTAATATACATCGTGCATTAAATATGAGCCATACAGAAGTTATTCACTTACCTGCTCCGTTGCTGGCGTCCTCGTCTCCATGGTTCCGTCTAAATTCGCTGGCAGCTTGCTTTTTTGCGCAGTCCGGTCTTCTCCTTTCAGCACGAGCCGCTTCAGTGTGCTCCCCGCTACAGCTCTTCTGCGCATGCGCAGATGAGCTGTCACTGCTCGGGAGCGCGCTGGAGCGGCCATTCTGTACCTTCCTCTGTTAGAGGAAGGTGCAGAGCCGCCCAGCTGTCCGGAGAAGCCGTCCAGCTGTCCTGCCGTCCAGGTAAGTGATGGGCCGGGGGGGTCTGTCGTCGCTGTCGCTGCGATGGGGGGGGGGCTGTCGCTAGGCCGGGGGGGGCTGTCGCTAGGCCGGGGGGGGCTGTCGCTAGGCCGGGGGGGGGGGGCTGCCGCTGCGATGGGGGGGCTGTCGCTAGGCCGGGGGGGGGCTGCCGCTGCGATGGGGGGGCTGTCGCTAGGCCGGGGGGGGCTGCCGCTGCGATGGGTGGGCTGTCGCTAGGCCGGGGGGGGCTGTCGCTGCGATGGGGGGGCTGTCGCTAGGCCGGGGGAACTAGCGCTGGGCCAGGGGGGTAAGTGATGGGTCGGGGGTGATGTTCACTGACAGGTGAAGGCCCCGGAGCCCAGCGCTGGGCTCCGGGGCCTTCACCTGGGCTCCGGAACCTAGCGCTGGGCTCCGGAACCTAGCGCTGGGCTCCGGAAACTAGCGCTGGGCTCCGGGGCCTTCACCTGGGCTGAGGGTCTAGCGCTGGGGAGCCGGGAGCGTAGCGCTGGGGAGCCGGGGGCTAGCGCCGGTTACCTGCTGCCTGGCGGTGGGTGACTGGTCGGCGGCTGCGCGGCGTCTGGTCGGCGGCTGCGCGGCGTCTGGTCGGCGGCTGCGCGGCGTCCGGTTGCCATGGAGACACAGCTGGCAGCGTCTCGGGAGCGCGCACGTCGGGCTGCAGCAAGCGACGGTGAAAGAGCCGGCGGCCATCTTGGGGAAACTTTTATAAGTTGCTGAAACGCTGGAACGGTAAGTACAAACCAGCTAGGAAAGTCATTTACAGGGGTAATTAGTAATGTATGTTTAATTAGGGGGACCGGGCAAAAAAAAAAAATCACTGCTTCCTCGAGACATCTCCTTTAACTCTCCCTGTTCTGTCCCTAAAATGACCCTAACAATAAAAAAAATTATCCCTAACAAAAGACAAACCCTCTCCATAGGAGAGAGGCCTTATCTGTGCCCAACCTCGCATAATCCAGAGAATGCACCTTCACCAGTCAACACGATGCATTCCGCACGTGAAACCGGACCATAAGCTGGCTAGGAATAAGGTGCATTGGTCCCTACCACCAAGGTCCATGAATGGCCCATAGGCCCATTCTGCATAGGAAACGCCTGCCAACCTAGGCCAACCAATAGAGGCTCCCACCCAATTGTACACCTCAGTATTATAGGGGCACTAAATCAGGAAATGCTCCATGCACGTTACTGCACTCTACATGGGGACAACTCCTATCCTCAGTGTGCCTGTACATCAAGTTACCCCATACATACAGTCTCCAGTAGAAACAGCACCAAGCCAAATCTTCAAGGGAATCCTTTCAGAATTCAATAAATGCCACCAGATTCTGACTTGGGCAGTCTTTAAGGGGCTTCTGGACAGGGTCCTGATCACTCCCACATTCCCAAGCCCCATTGATGTATCCTCTTCAGAACCACGGTAGCGTAAGCTGGAAGATGCCTGTGCGGCATGTGAAGAGCCTCTCTTGCCAGAGGTTGCCTATGTTGATTTTTAACAAAGGTGTTTACAAGAAACACCACGACGTTGACCATAGATATTCCCCCTAGTCTCCTCATGCGATGCGTGACATATCTCCTGAGTAGGTTCAACCTGTTCCCGTACAACATTAGGAAGAACAGGTTGTAGGCCCGAGTTCAGAGAGGCTCTGGCAAAATGTATACATTGCCCAGGTAGATAAATAAAGGGGGCAGTTATGTTTTGATCAGATTAACCCTTTCAGGATCAAAGATCAACTCTTCCACTGGACCAACTTCTGAGCAGCATCTTCCTTCCTTGGAGCACACACAGCAGAGCAAAGCAAAGTATAACCACACTGAAGCTTGATTGCAGACTGACCAGCAGAGCTGCACTCACTATTCTGCTGGTGGAATCACTGTGTACATACATTACTTATCCTGTACTGATCCTGAGTTACATCCTGTATTATACTCCAGAACTGCACTCACTATTCTGCTGGTGGAATCACTGTGTACATACATTACTTATCCTGTACTGACCCTGAGTTACATCCTGTATTATACTCCAGAGCTGCACTCACTATTCTGCTGGTGGAGTCACTGTGTACATACATTTACTTATCCTGTACTGATGCTGAGTTACATCCTGTATTATACTCCAGAGCTGCACTCACTATTCTGCTGGTGGAGTCACTGTGTACATACATTACTTATCCTGTATTATACTCCAGAGCTGCACTCACTATTCTGTTGGTGGAGTCACTGTGTACATACATTACTTATCCAGTACTGATCCTGAGTTACATCCTGTATTATACTCCAGAGCTGCACTCACTATTCTGCTGGTGGGGTCGCTGCGTTCCATACAGTACGTTTGTACTGAACCTGAGTTACATCTTGTATTATACTCCAGAGCTGTATTGAATTCCTCTAGGAATATTCAACAAGTTTGTCTACAAACCTATCCCTAAATGCTCATTTTTTCTTAAATGGCAGCCAGAACGTGACTAATACCAATAATTATGTACAAATAATTGTGTAACTTGGAAGAAATTTGTTTTCTGCAATAAAAAGGGAACTTCCCATAATTTTTTTTTCAGTCTTTTGCCCGTATGATGATTATGTGACCTTTATGCAATATGGAAGTTAGAAGAACGACCTTTTTTTGTGCTAAGGTTTTTACATTTTTTTTTTTTTTTCATTAATAACTATTTCTATAGCGCCAACATTTTTGGCAGCATTTCACTTATCAGCGATTACACCTGCAGACAGAATCAGACGCGTTATACAATATTAGACTAATAAACAATTAGAAAAAGAGGGTGAAGGTCCTGCTCACAAGAACCTAAATCGATGGGGGGAGGGCACAAGGTGGTAGAAGTGCTTGCAGTGTATAATGGTCCAGCCATCTTTTATATAACTAGGGTAGTATACATAAAGGTGTATGACCCAGTATCTGTGTACTGTATGTACAGATATGCAGTGCATTATGGTGCATGAGGGGGATACAATGGGGTGAAGGTCAGGTTCTGAGGCAGAATATAGGAGAGGGGTAAACTGAGAAGCGTTAGGGGATATGGTAGGCTTCCCTAAAGACATGTTTTAGGGCACACTTAAAACTGAGGATTAACCTGATTGACCAGATTTTCTGGGATAGCGCATTTCAGAGAACTGTTGCAGCTCAGGAGAAGTCTTGGAGACAGGAGTGGGAGGTTCGGATTATGGAGATACTTAGTTGAAGATCATTAGCAGAACAGAGAGCACAAGTAGGGTGATGGACAAAGATAAGGGAGGAGATATAGGATGGTGCAGAACTGTGGAGGGCTTTTTGGATGAGATTGAGGATTTTATATTCTATAGTGGATAGCAACCAGTGTAGTGACTGGCACAGGGTGAAGGGAACCAGTGTAGTGACTGGCACAGGGTGGAGGCAACCAGTGTAGTGACTGGCACAGGGTGGAGGCAACCAGTGTAGTGACTTGCACAGGGTGGAGGCAACCAGTGTAGTGACTTGCACAGGGTGGAGGCAACCAGTGTAGTGACTTGCACAGGGTGGAGGCAACCAGTGTAGTGACTTGCACAGGGTGAAGGCAACCAGTGTAGTGACTTGCACAGGGTGAAGGCAACCAATGTAGTGACTTGCACAGGGTGGAGGCAACCAGTGTAGTGACTGGCACAGGGTGGAGGCAACCAGTGTAGTGACTGGCACAGGGTGGAGGCAACCAGTGTAGTGACTGGCACAGGGTGGAGGCAACCAGTGTAGTGACTGGCACAGGGTGGGTTGCATCGGTGTAGTGACTGGCACAGGGTGGGTTGCATCGGTGTAGTGACTGGCACAGGGTGGGTTGCATCGGTGTAGTGACTGGCACAGGGTGGGTTGCATCGGTAATGGATGAGAAAAATGAGCCTAACTGCTGTGTTCAGGAAAGATAGAGGGGTGAATTTAACAAGGAAAAGACCAATCAGTAGTGAGTTACAGTAGTCAAGATGAGAATGGGCTTAAATAGTCTTGGGGGAAAAAAGAATGCAAAGTATTATCTTTATACACAGCTTAACCACAGAGCATTATTATAAACTAGAGCAGACATAAGGATTATTAGTTGGTTACTTCTACCTCCTGGTATTAAGTGTGTGTATAATCAGAAAGTGATATAACTCATTTGTATGTTTTGTGGCTATTAGAGAGCACACAATAGGGTGATGTTCCCTGTTTTCTTACTTGTCAGTTTGCTGTGTAGACTGGGGCAGGGTCAGCAGAGCCACCTCATTACCATTGCAGGGAGGAGGCTTTAAAGTGCTATTCCGAGCATTTACAATACTATTGATAACCTATCCTGAGGATAGGTCATCAATAGTTGATCAGCAGGTGTCTGCCACTCTGGATCCCTGCTGATCATCCAGCTTGCAGTCAGTGCAGCGGCTGATCCTGACCTGAGGATAGGTCATCGATAAATGTGCCAGTTTACCCCTTTAATAATGGTTGACAGCTATGCACTGTATGTAGCTCCCCTGGTATCTGTACTCCATTTCTGGGGACACTGTAGTAGTCTATTGACACATTTCTGTCCATTAACTCCCATTCATTGCAGCTACTATAAAGCGTACTCTGCATGTGCAGTCTATACAGATCAGACAGGAAGGAGGCACTGGCATAACTATAGAGGATGCGGTTGCACCCGGGCTCATGAGCCTTAGGGGCCCATAAGACCTCTCTTCTTCATATATGGAGCCCAGTACTATGAATAAAGCATTATAGTTGGGGGCCCTGTTACAGGTTTTGCATTGGGGCCCAGAAGCTTCAAGTTACGCCTCTGGAAGGAGGTATATGTTTCCATTACATTTCCAGACTGCACAAATCAATTTATGGTGTAAATATGTTTTAGGTATAAACAGGAGTTTGTCCTAACTAAGGTGTAAAATTCTATTCCTGATTGCAGGTGGGTGGAAGAATTTCTCAGCAAAGAGGTTGGCGGTCTGGATGCTTTGGTGGAGTATCTGTCGTACGCTCAGGGCTCCTTTCCGTAAGTTAAAAATACTTTGAAGTTTGTTTTAATATTTTTGTCATGTAATAACTGTGGATCTCTGTTGGATATTTTATAAGATCACAGTCTTTAGATTGGTCAGTGGTTTATCAATGCTGAAGGCGGCCTGGTGTGGGCCAGCCCTTGCTTATGTGAAGGAGGGGCACAAAGTGGAGCTTTACTTGCTGGCTCCCTTTTCTTCCCCTAGGGATAAGCAACACCAGTGGGAATCGTGGCTCGCAGACCCGTTTTTCGTATGGCTGTGGCCAACTTTAGTCTTGATGTTTGGAAAAGTCATATGATGATCTTGAAATTCATCTAAAAATAGAGGGATGTGTTGCGAAGTGTACAAAAAGTACATTTACAATACTTATTCTGCAGATTTAAGTAATTTGTGCCCACTTACAGGACAAGCTACAATATTTTGGCTGTCTGCAGCCCAGGTATGTTAGAATACCTGCTACCCAGTTGCCCCTGTGGTTTATTTTTAGTATGATTATTAAGTTGTAAAGTCTCCTTTACGTATATCTTTTTTTTTTAATTACTGTAGTTTTATTTGAAGTTTTCAAAGTTTACAGAAAGGTGATGAACATTTTACTGAAAAGTGTTAGGCCTCATGTCCACGGGGAAAATCAGGCCCGCTACAGATTCTCCATGGAGAATCCGTAGCAGGTCCCTCCTGCCCCGTGGACATGAGCGCTGAAAATAGAAATTACTCACCTCTCGCACGCTCCGGATCTTCCCTTCGTCGCGGCTTCATCTTCTCTCCGTCGCGGCCGGATCTTCTTTCTTCGGCCCGGCGGATGCGCACGGCACGTCGGTTGCGTGCCGCACGCATGTGCCGGCCCAAAGAAAAAAGATCCGGCCGCGACGGAGAGAAGATGAAGCCGTGAAGAAGGGAAGATCCGGAGCAGGTGTGTATATTCTGATTTTGGTCTCCCGCGGATCCGGACGGCTTCCATAGGCTTCAATAGAAGCCTGCGGGAGCCGTCCCCGCGGGAGACCCGCACCTAAATGGAGCATGGTCCGGATTTTTTTATGCTCCATTTTTTTTTTAAATCACTTTTATTGACCATCCGCGGGTATTTATCTACCCACGGGTGGTCAATGCATCCCTATGATCCGCTGCGGATATAAAATCCTATTTTGCCCGTGGACATGAGGCCTTACAGTCATATTGGTATACAACAAACATAGTTTACAAAAAAGTAGATTAGATTGAGGGGATACATACTTAGAAACTTTTGAGGTAATCCTCTCTTGTTGCATTCCTTTACGTATATCTTTCTGCATAATATCTACTTGACTTTCTACCAGATTTTCAACTTCTCCTTTCATTCATTAATTGGGCTCCACTTCACATGGTGTTATGGGGCTAGGTTTAGCCCATATTTAACAGGTCGCAGGTAAGCGCCTGTGTTGCAGGTCATGTGATGGCACAGCAGCTGATAGATGGAGACTGAGGCAGTAGGTTTTTGGGCCAAATAAACTTTAACTAACAGGAAGCGTCATCTGGGCTCACTCCATGGGAGACTGTATGTTACTTAAAGGTGTTTCGGTTTCAACAGGATTCACACTTGCATTTATGTATCCAAATCAGAACAGTAAGGAACATGTTTTATCAGACTTTTACTTGTAATCCACCGTTGTAACTAACCATAGTCATCCAACACTCTATACTCTCAAAGGTCCGCGGCGTAATACAGAAATCACGTCCCAGACATTACTCCCACCTAACCAGCTTAATGTAATTTTGGTGCTCAGTGGCATTATGGACTCAACGCACCAAAGGTGCAAAAATATCACAGGGGCAAAAATCTATTCTAATTGTAAGGTCCTTCACAGTATAGATTAATTATTAAAACCCAATTTTATTATAATTCGTTAAAATATAACCCATGGGGCACATCAAACAAAAATAAGGACAAACTATTACAGCCCTTAAGGACTATGTGGTGGCATTATCTCACCATTTATTAACGGGAGAGGATAGGAACTCAGCACAGTAACCCACGCCGATTATTGGTATTGGAAAAGCCTATATTCTTCCTGGCTTTTCCACTTCAGGTAAGATTGTACTAATTTCTGGTTAATATATATTACTGATATATTGTATCTACTCTCTATTCACTACAATAAGGGTCAAGAATTGATTGACTTCCTGATGAACCGCATTATTAGCGGGGAAACGCGTCGAAGCTGTATAAAGAAAGAGACCAAGTACAGAGAAGTAGTGTGAAATGAGATACGAAATACAGAAACTGCCCACCTTGTGAGACATGAGCGGTACTGCTTATGGCCACATGACAACCGTGAAATTCTCATTTCCCAGTGAAATAAAAACCACATCTACCGATTTAATGAAGGATATAGATGATGGGATGTATATCCAGTAACTCAGCAACCAGAAATTAGTACAATCTTACCTGAAGTGGAAAAGCCAGGAAGAATATGGGCTTTTCCAATACCAATAATCAGGGTGGCTTACTGTGCTGAGTTCCTATCCTCTCCCATTAATAAATGGGGAGATAATGCCCCCGCATAGTCCTTAAGGGCTGTAATAGTTTGTCCTTATTTTTGTTTGGTGTGCCCCATGGGTTATATTTTAACGAATTATATTAAAATTGAGTTTTAATTATTAATCTATACTATGAAGGACCTTACAGATAGGCGCCAAAATACATTTTCAATGCATCACTCCCGTCTCATGTATACTTTCGTATTGGCACACAACGCCAATTCCAAGTTCCTTGAAACCTCGTCACAACAGTATCTGTACACAGCATTGCATATTAACTCAGCTACACATGACGTAACTTACTACAGTAACTCAGTTAACTCTTAACACTATATCACAATCCCTGCATTCATATAGTCCCCTTGGGGAGCTACTCCTCAGTCCTCCTTCATCTCTTACGGATTCATCATCGTTCCCCTAGTAAGCCCACATTACATTACTAAAGATGCGAGACTGACCTCCGATGAACAGCTTGGTTTTCCTCCGAGTCCTTGCAGTCATCATAGTCTTCCGGGACAGAGTCTCGTGCGGGAATGGAGTCCTTCTCTCTTTCCACATGGCTTGTCTCTGTCCTCTTCAGCCCCTGGGTCAGCAAGGCTCTTTGGAAGCTGCCACTTCTCAGCATGGAGATGTGGACTGCTGTACTGCCTCACTGACTGGCCTCCACCAGTTTAAAAGCTGGTGCCATGTCTTCATGCAGTCTCTCCCCTCACTGCTGCTGCCTGGCTCACTGAGCTGTGGCGCAGCTCAAAATCCTTTTCATCGGTGTGTCTGGCGCCTAGAACTTTCAGACTGTTACTAAAAGTGCACAGGGCTTTGGTGCACGACAATCTTCTGCCATGTGCTTGATTCTGGCGCATAGCCAGTCGTATTCCACATTCTGCTCCCCTATTGTGTCTGATGGGGCAGGTCTTAAAGTCACTGGAGTGGCCACTGGTCAGACTGGCAGTGAGCCTCTATCAGTAGTAAGAGGGGAGAGATGCCCCGCTCTCCCCCCTTGTATAAACACCAAGAAATCTCCTGCCATATGTACTGAATGTGAAGCTCTGACCTAGGCTTTTAGAGTTCCTGCACAGCTGGTGCGAATGGACGTAATTCTGCGTCCTATGGACCCGGTAAGGATATGTCTCAGGAAATATCCTCTAGCTCATGCACTGAATACACCAAATATGGCGTCAACCTAAATGTTTCATTATCCTTTTTCTATAGGTTTGACATGGATAGCTCCGACAATGGTACGCCTGAGAAACCCAGAGCCTTACACAGATCCTTGGAAGATATTAACAGGAGCAGCATCAATTCTTCCCCTTCAAGCACTCCTTCAAGAGTTCGAAACCTGACAGTCAAGTAAGAGTCTGCTTGCACTGTGATTTTAGGCCATGGACCAAGTTTTGTCCCAGGGTTCATTCATACAGAACCACAGGATGGCACCCTAGTAGAGATGAGCAAGTATACTCGCTAAGGCACATTGCTCGAGCGAGTAGTGCCTTAGCCGAGTATCTCCCCGCTCGTCTCTAAAGATTCGGGGGCCGGCGCGGGTGACAGGTGAGCTGCGCTGCGGGGGGGAGAGAGATCTCCCCTCCGTTCCTCCCCACTCTCCCCCGCCGCTCCCCCCCCCCCCCCCCGAATCTTTAGAGACGAGCGAGGAGATACTCGGCTAAGGCACTACTCGCTCATCTCTACACCCTAGGCTTTCACTGTTCAATGGGGCAGAATTAGGTCTCCGTTTGAACAGGTTTCTGTTTCGCTGCAATATTTGTGTTGGGAGTATAATGGTCGACTACCCCAACATGTATTGAGATAAATAAATGTTTTTTAATGGTATAAACCACTGCTGTGTGATTGGATATTTCGAGATTGATCATAGTTTTGATGTTTTTTGAATATATAAAAGTGATTTTAGGTGCATCAATATGGCTTTGATTCCCTAAGTAGCTCGATCCTATTTGTAGGTTGGCATGGCAACTGACTTTGCCCGAGAGGGGCTGTGAGTGTGCTGTCTCCAGGCTATAGAAGCTAATGAAGCCCTGCGCATGCGCGGTTGTTATGACTATCATCTATTACATTTAAGTGTGTTCAGAGTTATTTAATGATTGCCGCATTGGCGCAGTGAGGTGGGTTTGAATGCCAACCTTGTGTGATAATGTTATCGAATTTTCACATTTTCACATGCACTATATTACAGATGGGCGGCATTAGGATCGCGGGACTAGATGTATTCCGCGCATGCGCGGCTGATACTGCCGGTGGCCTATGATGGCAATGATATCATGGGTGTATGTAGGATCCCACGCAGATGCAATAGGAGATGTTCTGAGGAGCTTGCGCATGCGCAGTGAGCTAGATTCGACGCTGGATGATGCTCAGTGACTGCCACGCTCTGGATGTTCCCGTGATGATCAGTGGCTACAGCTGCAATGAATCCACCGTCTGCTTACCAGCATGTGGCTTATATGTGGGTAATCTAATTACTGATTTTAGACTGTTGGTGATTGGTGGTGGTATTTGCAGACGTTTTGTATATAAAGAGCGTATGTGCAGTATCTGTTCATCGGCTTGAAAAAGACTGCTGTTGATCAGTCGAAACGTCGCTGTATGCAGAGATGGATCAATAAAGAGGAACCTGTTTTGAGAAATGCGATTCCTGTGATTTAATATACCCCGGATGCTGCTTATTATTGATTGATAACTACTGTGTGTAATCTGTATCCAACAGATTGTACAACCGCGCCACAGTGAAGAACTCTAAACCTGGAACTATGAAGGACGATGTCCATGTGTGTGTAATGTGTTTGCGGGCGATTATGAATTACCAGGTAAGTACTATTCACATACACAAGGTGTAAAATAAAGGACGGACCTTAGGATCGGTCTCCCAGATACACTCATTGACAAAACAGGTAGTGTATCCAGAAAAAATGTCTGATTGCTGCAAAACTCAATATGCAGTCATGTCTCAGCAGATATGTAAAGGATTACAGTTGTGGTCCGATTAGACACTGGGTCTTGCCCCCAGAGGCTGTAAAAGTGCTTTCCCCGTTGCTGTATAAAAAAGCTTTTAGAGGCTACTTTTGCATAGTGGACCTCTTGTTTAGAGATTGTTGACTACTAGACATCCTCTTCGACACACTCCAAGTCATTTTGCCCAGACTTCGAAAGAGGGCGCATCATTGGAATGAGCGAAGTAGGACGATCGTTTTGACGAGGCTGTTATGAGGTGCTGGGAGCAGTGGTTACGTGAGGGCACGCACACGTGGCGATCAGGATCTGGACAGACCACCAGTAGAGAGGATCGTTTCTGCCAATAAGCATGAGCAGATCCAACAGTTTTGTTGTCTACCATCCAGACACAGGCGGCACCTTCACTACAGAGCTTGTATGCATCCATGCCCGACTGTCTTATGTTGATGCACTGTGCAATACTGTCTTGTCATTCTCTTGTGTGTATTGCACAGCTGCAGCGTGTGATGGGTTAATGTCTACAAAGTAGGAGCTGACGGTCTGCAAAAATAACAATTTCTATCCTGTCGTGTGGTATGAGAGAGGCTATAAATGTGAATGTTTGAGAGCAGGAAAGGGGTTTTCCATCTCTTCAGGAGTGGTAGTCGGGAGGTCTAGCTACATGGGGGAACCTTCAGCCCTCATGTAGTGAAGCATGGAGGAGGAGCGATTTCCTGAGTGAATGGATCTATGAAGAAGAGTAAGTGAACAATGAGTGAGCGTTTAAGTCCAAGGCCTAGTGCAGAGGTACTCAGTCCTAACTGTTTCACACCCACACGTCCTAAAGTCTGGGACCACCAGGTGGAGGTACTCTACTTTTATTGTTCACACTCCAGCATCCTGAAGTCTGGGTCGTGCTGAGTGGAGGTACGCGTCTTTATTTAGTCACACATAGGCGGCCTGAAGTCTGGGTCTGCAATGTGGAGGTACTCTGTCTTATCTAATTCCTGCACTTTCCAAACGGGTCATTTGTGCCTTGTGCATTGTTGAAGTTATCAAGTAAAGTTATTTCTAGGCCCTGACCGTTCCCAGGGATCTGAGGTACTATACTATTGTCTGTGGCTCAGTTATTTCCCTGCCGATGTTCATGCCGGTGGGTGCTGGAACGGTGGCGTCACTCGTGACAAACTCCGCACCTGTTTTCCTGTTTATTTGGCATCCCCATGCCGGGGGTGTCTGGAAGAGGCCCAGCACTACTCTGGCCTTGGCTACGTGCGTCCCTCCGGGAGGGAGCATGGTAAGTACTGCCGTGACAAGCCAGCACCTTGCCCCCCCAGCTCCTCAGCATATGCCATGTGTCCAGGGTCACCCTACGGGATGCTGCAAGGGTACTAGAGCCTTGTTTTGTACAGTTTTCCCCAATAAATTATCCTTTCGATCGGATATTGTAATCACTTACTCATATCATCATTACAATCACACCTACAAAGTTTCATTGGATTCCAACAACTTCTTGGTGCATTATTTTCCCGGCAATGAGTGCATATGGTGACACATTATCTTTCTTCATTTTCAGTTGGGATTCAGCATGGTTATGTCTCACCCATCCTGTGTCAACCAGATTACCATTAGCCTTACCATCAATAATCCCCGGTGAGTAAACATGATGGAGGTTATTTAAGTCATAAAACCACAAGTCCCATAGTGACTTAGTTCAACAGCTGAACCTGTTTGAGGCCCACTGTGATTTCAGGTCAAAAACTGGTCTTTTTGACCATTGCAAACAGAGTTGAGGGCACATTTTTGCAGTACGGTTAGCTGCTGGTACCATGAACCACCTTTGTCTCCAAAACATTGACAACCCTTTTAATTAAGAAATAATGGACATCATATATCAAAGATTAGAAGAACATGGCTGCTTTTCTTCCAGATAGAATGCCGCACTTGTCCCGGATTGGGTCTAGTATTGCAGGTCAGTTCTTTAGAAGTAAATGGGGCTAAGCCAGGGGCGTAACTATAGAGGGTGCAGGGGATGGGCCCAGGAGCCTTCTCCATATAGGGAGCCCAGTACTATGAATAAAGCATTATAGTTGGGGGCCCTGTTACAGGTTTTGCACTGGGGACCAGAAGCTTCAAGTTACACCTCTGTGCAGCATGGTTTAGGTATAGGTACGGGTACAGATAGAGGGGGGGGGGGGGGGGCAGCTCACGTTTTGCATCAGGGCCCCTGAGCCTTTAGTTACGCCTCTGGGCTAAGCAAAAATATCACACAACCCATGGACAGGTGTGACACTGTTTTGGGAAGAAAGCATCCATGTTTTTTTAATCATGAAAAACCAATTTAAAAGGTGGAAGCTCTGATCAGATTCCCCTTTACTATTGCACCATGTCACATGCACTGCCCTCCATCGCTAACACAGTAGAAGCAATGCACCCGCCCATCATATCAACCTGTATAATGTCCTGTTCTGTTTTGGTCTCAGTACTAAAGCCCTGGTTCTGGAGCTGCTGGCGGCGGTGTGTCTAGTCCGTGGAGGACATGAGTTAATTCTCTCAGCCTTCAACTACTTCATGGAGGTAGGAAGCAGAGATGTCTGTGTAATTCTACATCGAAATCTCAGCTATGCATATTGACCTTGATGTTGGTGCAGGTATGCGGTGAAAGCTCCAGGTTTGAAAAGCTGATGGAATATTTTCGGACGGAGGACAGCAACATCGATTTTATGGTGAGATTGTTAGAGAGCGAGGGACAAATCTGCCAATCATGTTTTATATTGTACAATGTTATGCGCCATTCTTGTGGGAGGGGGTGGTATTTTAAGGCCTGAGCTGGTGTGAATAGGAGGCTCCAAATATAGGAGGAAAGTTAGGGGGCACAGCTGATGTCTTACTTTGCATCACCCATAGAGTTTGGCTCCCGAGAGGGCAGATGTAGTTGGGAATGTCCTACCAAGGCCACAGAGCTTGTGCTGAGTTGGAGGCATTTTGGTGAAGAGGCTACTGAATCCAACTGGGCAAAGCACCCCTGAGTACGTGATATAGTAGAGGTTTTGGCTACCAGTGTTTACGGAGTCCCGCAGAGTGCTAAAATCAATGGGAACTGCACTAGTAATTGCAGGCTGGGGTCAATGAGAGCTGTGCTTGTAATTACAAACACTGGCCACTACACAGGGTCGGAGCAGCGGCCTTCGCTCCGACCCCGCTGTATCCCGGGTTTTAACAGCCGGCGCTGCCTGGAAGACCCTTTTCAATCTTTCCAAACAGGGATCCAGACAATTATCAAAATCGCCCACAATTAATGTAGGACCAGCAGGGGATAAAGCCACAACTTCCATCACCTTAATATATTCGATATAATATGGAGGGAGAATATATACTGCCACCAAAAATATTTCTTTTGCACACAAAAAACATTTAAGACCTTAATTTCCCCATTGAATCTATAAAAGACGACTCACACTTAAGAGATAGGTGTATGATTCGGTGCACTGACACCACCCGAATAACTCAAGTCCACAGTGAAGCAAGTGTACAAGGTCTCCGGTCAAGTTTGGGGAGACTCTGTTCTGATAGGTGGGAGTATTAGTGACCTCCCTTTGCTATTGGGATTTTTTTGACTATTATCACTACACTTAGGCAATTAGAACACTAGGGGATATGGAATGGGGTGTTTTTTTTCCCTCCGCTCTCTCTACCATGCAATGCAGCCGACATCTTAAATTATATTAAATTATTCTTAAATAATGAATATCACTATTCCACACGTTCCACAAAATTATATTAACCTCTTGAACCATGGCATGGGGGAATAAAACTAAAAGATATGCTGTGTTTTTTCATCTATTCAACCATTATCGTCTCTGAGCCAGTTTAGGTCTATTCCTCCTGCGTCTCTCTGTACCCACCCAGATACTACTTTATGAGCCGTGACGAAGGAAAGGTACTATTAGGGACCTTGCAGGTGCTGTTTGACACCAGCGCTGTCTTGCCACCTTTGTGTTCCAATAACAGAAGGAATGCAAGAAAATAATGTAGTGTAAACCTGGGACTGACCGCTCCAAGATATCATTGGATAGAAGAAGAAAACGTATTACTTTTGATGCATTTTATTCTCTCCCGTTTGCTCTGCAGGTGGCGTGCATGCAGTTTATTAATATTGTGGTGCATTCTGTGAAAAACATGAACTTCCGGGTTTACCTGCAGTATGAATTCTCCCTGTTAGGACTGGATGAATACCTTGAGGTAGTTTCCTGCAGCATTAGATGACTGTATACATTTGTTTTCTATAAATATGTGAACGTTTTATATAAACTATATATTCATAGGTACAAATAAATACGCAACTGTATGGGGCATAGTGTGGTTGTAAGTACAATCTTTGTCCGTTCCCTGGAGCTTCATGCACGCCGGGTCATGTTTAAAGCTACCTGCCTGTCCTGGACAAATAGAGTTGGTCAAAACGCTTCTGACTACCTGATGCACACTGTGCAGGGGCGTAACTATAGAGGGTGCAGGGGATGCGGTTGCACCCGGGCCCAGGAGCCTTAGGGGGCCCATAAGGCCTCTCTTCTCCATATAGGGAGCCCAGTACTATGAATAAAGCATTATAGTTGGGGGCCCTGTTACAGGTTTTGCATTGGGGCCCTGAAGCTTCAAGTTATGTCTCTGTGCAGCATGGTTTAGGTATGGGTACGGTACAGATACAGATAGAGGGGGGGCCCCAGCTCACCTTTTGCATCAGGGCCCCTGAGCCTTTAATTACGCTCCTGCCACTGTGCATTAGGGCTAATGCCCACGGACGGATTTCTGCCGCATTTCCTGCGGCGTTATTCCACAGATATTAGGTTCTATTGAACCTAATAGCTTTTCTGCCGTACAATGCTCATGGTGCGAAATTCCGCAGTGTGAAACAAATCGCGGCATGACCTATTTGCCACAGAAATACGTGCGGCCGGCTTCCATTGCAGTCAATGGAAGTCAGCCGTCTGTCCCGCCATACTTCTGCTGTGAGCACAGCGGAAGTATCGCGGGATTACGCGTTACCGCCTAGCGCCGGCACAACATGCGCTTCACTGCAGCTTGCTGGATGGGACTCTCGCGGCGGATCCAGAGGGGTAAGTATGGTGTTTCTAGGCGGGGAAGGGGGGGGGGGCGCTGTGTCGGATCCCGCTACGGTATTCCGCTGGTGGGATTCGACACGACCGTGGGCATGAGGTCTGCGACACTGCATCCTGCTTTGATTGACCAGTGCTGCTCATGTGAGCAGTATGTAGTGTCTTAGACTACCAACACATACTAATGCACAGTGTGCATCAGGTAGTAAGAAAAGTGTTCTGGCCATCCTTGTTTGCCATGGGTCGCTCTAAGCCTTCTACCACTTTTATATCAGGAAATTAAATTTTGTTCAGGGAGTTTATGCAAATAAGGAAGATGGAACAATGTATCTACAGCGCCACCTATTGGATGGCAGCCTTCCTGCAAATGTCCGTCACTTTATACAAGTCTTGATAACAAGGATTGTATGGATTCTGGCTTGGTTTTTAATTTCCACAGACAGCTGTTTTGGGGTTTTTGCTCCTCATCAGTGTGCAATAGGCTTCTGGCTGGGCTAGTAAGAGGCCTGTGACGTGGGTCGGGAGGGGTATCATCTGTCCTTAAGGAGAGCACCAAGGAGGTGAGTTAGGAGCCTTATAAAGGCCATTCATGCTCCTCTAGGAAATATATGCAAATAAGGACAATGGAACAATACCACTGCAGCACCACCTATGGCTGCATTCCTGCAAATCTTGTTATAAAGACCTGTATAAAGGGTTGGACATTGATTTGTAGGAAGCTGCCATCCAATAGGTGGCGCTGTAGAGGTATTGTTCCATCTTCCTTATTTGCATATATTTCCCAGAGGAGCATGCATGGCTTTATGAGTCACCTCACTCACCATCTAGGTGCTCTCCTTAAGGAGAGATGATACCCCTCTCGATCCAGGGAGTTTGTCATCCTTGAGTCCCTAATCCTTTTAAATGTCTCTTCCATTTTTCAGATTTTGAAGCATACAGAGAGCGAGAGACTCCAGGTCCAAATCCAAGCTTATTTAGATAATATATTTGATGTGAACAACCTCCTGGAAGATACGGAGCACAAACATGAAATGCTGGAGCATGTGGAGGAGCTACAGGAACATTTAGCACATGTAAGTCATAATAGTAGGAACACCATTCTGCAATACACAGTACGTAATGCCATATATAGTCCATAGCTGCGTTCACAATTCTGCTTGCTGGTGACTATTAGGAACTTTAGGGTTTATTCATAGGAGTACGTCCGATTTTTGTCTGTGAAAAATGGACCTATTTTAATTCCTGTGGGTGTTCGTGTTGCATCCTATATGCATTGTGCGTGTTCTCCATTCCTTGTTTTGCACTCCCCCAAAAAATGAAAGGAGGCCTAATTTTTATTTCTGAAATATCAGGGGCAAAAAGGGAAAGATCGGCGCTGCTAAAGAGGACCAAGGCTGCTGGATGAGACAGTCATTTACTGGGCAACACGTTTCTGAGCCAGACAGGCTCTTTCATCAGATCTTTAATTGGCTATCATACAATAGCAGATTTAAAGAGACTCTGATATCTACTTGTAGCCATCCGATCCGCGGCCCTTCCGCAATTGACATTGCAGAAAGGTTGCAGATTCTGCGTCATCGTTTAACGATGACGCGGTGGACGCAGGAGATTAAAAAAGTCTTTACTGCGCATGTCTGATGACGAGCCGTGTGGACCACTCAGAGTGTAGATTAAAGAAAAGAAAACCGGGTACACACGAATGTCGCTGCTGCCAGGAGGGAATCCGACCCGCCAATGCACATGAGGCCGTATACTTTAACTTTCCCGATGGCAGCGCTGGAAGCCACTGCTCAGTGAATTAAGCGCCGCTGCTAAGCAGTCGCCAATTCTAAAATTAGAACAGGGGGACTATTTAGCAGCGTCGCTCAATGCGACGACAGGGGAGGTAAGTATAACCCTTACATCCCTGGCCTCAGTGGGTCACCTACAGTACTTTAGCACATAAGCTCAGCGCTTATAGGGCTAAAAGTAGGTGACAGATTCTCTTTAAATATCTGTCAAGAGTGGGAAGGAGCCCGGGCGTCTGACGTCATTGGGTTTTCCACCAATCACCGGGCACCAGAAGCGGGGAGACAAAAGACATGGGCCACATCTTTTGAGTGATTATTGTTGTGTGTAAATGTGCCCATCTTTCACTGTTCAGCCGAACGATGAATTTCAGTTCTGCCTGAAAACTATCAATCCGCAGAAGAGCTGATAAGCAGGACCGTACGCGGTGTTCTTTGGGGGGAGAGCTGATTACAGCTGACTGCATTGTTTTAGCTGTTCTCAGCTGTCAGACATGACGCAGAACAAAGCAAAAGTAATCAAGGAACAGCAGGTGGTCTGTTCCCTGATTACAGATTCTGGCGGCTCACATGCTACCACTTGGTACTAATAGGCATCAGGGCCAAGTACGGTAGTAGTTTATGAAAAATAATCGCTCAAAAGCCATTTTTGAGCAATCATCTTTGTGGTGTAAACGCACCGTTAGATGGCGGGCTCCTTCCCACTCTGGACAGATATTTAATTCTGCTATTGTACCACAGACAATTAGTGGCCTGATGAAAGAGCCAGTCCGGCTGAGAAACACTTAGCCCAATAAAGGATTGTCTCATCCCGCAGCCTGGTCCACTCTTCAGCAGTGCCGAATTCCCAATTGTTGCTCTTGATATGTCTGAATTACACTGGACACAAACCCCGCGGTCCGGGTGGGTGGAGGGCTGTAACAGTTTCATGTCTGTGTATGCCGTTACTAACACACCTATGTTTTCCTACTATGACATTACAGAATGCACAGATAGTGAAGAGAAGATAATTTTATCCAGAAACAGTGCCAAACAAATCTACAGGTTGTATGTGGCATTACAGCTCAGCCCCATTGACTTCAGTGGTGCTGAGCTGCAATACCAAACACAACCCTTGGACGAGTGTGGAGCTGTTTCTGGAAGAAAACTGCCATATTTTCCTAACCTTGTAGCTTGCAGAATTCAACATTCTGCTCTGGAGTATAGGAGTATAATCACACATGGCAGATTTGTTGTAGAGATCTCCGACTGACCGTTCCATTCCTCATTCAGATGACTGCAACAAATCTGCCATGTGTGAATATTTTTTTCCTTTCTACAGGCAGTAACTTGGGATCGCCTGACATTTTTGGTTATGAAATCTGCTTCTTCCACTGAGTAATCTGTATTGATGCAGGATGCAGCCACTATGCAGGCTGCACCCGGAGTAAATATGGATTGCAATTCCTAGTGGATGAACCGGCTGCCAGAACTTGAGAAAAGACCAGGTCTGAAAGAAGCTGCATTTACAGGAGTTTTCTGAGACTCTGATATTAATGACCTTTCTCAGGTCCTTAATATCAGATCAGTTGATTGAAGTGACAGCAATGGCTGGTGAGCATTGTGGCCACTTCAGATTACACCAGGTACAGTGCCATACACTATGTAACAGCTGTGCCTGATAAGCCAACTCAGTGCCATGTGAGTGCATGGGATTGAGCTGCTATAAGACCATGTGACTGTTGAATGTGGTGTCACATGCTTGAGAAGAGGCAGCGGCACTCACATGAATACCACTGCCTTTTCAGACTACTGATTGGTAAGTATTCCCAGGGGCAGAACCCACGCCGATCAAATATTGATAACCGATCCTGGAGGATAGGTCATGGATCGTTTAGTCCCACAGAACCCCTCTAATGGCTTTGATGGAAAGGAGGGCATTGGGACAGGATTGTTTATACTATTGTAATGGAAAAAACTGTTAAAAGGTACTCTGATTAAAAGTCTCTGCTCCTCCTATTCCTATAGATGGCAGAAAAGTTAGACCAAACCGAGAATGATTACATGAGAAGAGTGGCGGAGCTTGAGAAACAATTGGACCAAGCTCGAAAGGAGCAGAATGCAGTAAAGGTAACTGCAGATTACATTCTAGAATGACCATATGATGTCATCACTTCCTATTGTTTCATCAGGAAGACTCTCTGCAGTTTTCGATGAGGTCTCTTTTCTTTTTAGGAGAAGCATCAATCACGATCCTTCCACGTAATTAATCAGAATGTCACCACTTTGAAATCAAGTGACCAAGGAGTACTCTGGCTGGAGCCCCCAGGAGACACCTGCACAGAAGAACCATCTGTGGGTGAGAACACAGAGTCCCCAAGTACCACCGCTATTATCCATCCAGCTTCACCATCAGCCATCAGGTTGACCCTGGTATCGGACCCAGGTAAGTCATGTAGCACTCATTGATTGTGGACTCTGATACATTTCAAGACAGGACGTCAGACGGTCACGTTTTGTGTTCTATTCCAGATATCTCTTCTCACGAGCCAGAAGGACCACCTGACACCACCCATGCATCCACAAAACCTCTACTCTCAGACATCACAACTGTTCCACCTGCTCCTCTACATCAAGGACCGGAATTCAGTGCTTCCCTATCACAGACCGTATTATGTTCTACAATACCTGCTGCTCCTCCCCTCCCTGGTACAAAAAATGACAGTATATGCCATCAACCCGATTCAGTGCAATCTCAGCTTCTACCCAGTGGTGAAGCTGGTATTCCTTCTTCACCACCTCCACCACCACCACCTCCTCCTCTTCCTCCTGGTGGTCTTCATGGCCCTCCTGCTCCGCCACCTGGAGGCCCTCCTGCTCCGCCACTGCCACCTGGAGGCCCTCCTGCTCCGCCACCACCACCTGGAGGCTTTCCTGCTCCACCACCGCCACCTGGAGGCTCAGTTCTGCCACCACCACCTGGTCCTCCTGCTTTGTCTATGCCTAATGGTAAGCAAAAGGAAAGATCATATCATCATACTTTTTAAATGGTCAATTCAACATCTATAATTGTATTCGTACATTTGTCTTCTATTTGGGGAGTTAGTTTGATACCAGTTATACCCTTTAATAAAAATTTTCAAACTTTCAAACGAGACCTGCCTAAGTGGCGTACTGGCTGTTAATTTTGCAGTGTTTTGCTTCTAACTTGCATAAATTTGTGGCTCATTTAGGAGGTCAAATTACCAGATTTGCATCAACTTTATTTGGTTTATACAATATTATATTTTATTTTGGTATTTTCTTCTTGCGGTTAGGCGTTAGCATAAAGAAAACAATCCAGCCAAAACACAGAATGCCCGTCCTGAACTGGGTGGCTCTGAAACCTACGCAGATTAGTGGAACGGTATTCACACAGCTGAACGATGACAAGGTGCTTCAGGTACTGGAAACCCTACAACTACAAGGTTTGGTATAAAAGTGGTTTATTAAGATCAGTCACTTCACTTGATGTCATATCTTCCCTTACTACCAGGAACTTGACATGAGTGATTTTGAGAACCAATTTAAGACCAAAGCCCAAGGTCCAAGCCAAACCAAGTTCTCCAAGAAAGTGGGTTCTCCACAGAACCAGCCAAGTAAAGTTTCCCTGATTGAGTCAAATCGAGCCAAGAACCTTGCAATTACTCTCAAGAAGGGAGGTCTGACTCCTGAAGCCATCACTGCTGCCATCCAGTCGTAAGTAGTCAAGAACAGAAATGATGAAAAACATTTGAGGTTACAGTTGTCCAAGTCTTTGAACTAATAATCCTGTTTCTGCAGTTACGATATGGAGGCCCTCAACGTGGACTTTCTGGAGCTTCTGTCCAGGTTCCTACCAACAGACTGGGATCGGCAGCAGATTTCTCGGTACCTGAAGGAGGAGAAGCCTCTTGACCAGTTGGGGGCAGAAGACAGATTCATGGTCCATCTTTGCGCCATACCCAGGCTCTCTGAGAGAGTTAACACCATGATTTTTATCTCCAGCTTTCCTGAAACCACTGCTCGCCTTACACCGGTGAGTGCATATAGGTGTACTACTATCAAAGACTATTTGACAAGAGATGTACAACAGACTGGTCATTACTCATCCAAAAGTCACATTTATATGTATGTGTGTCTATGTAGCCAAATTAGAAGAAAGGCTGGGCATGTGATCTTCGATATTCATGGTGGTGACCCACACCTCTCGGGAGGATGGAGGTTTCTGTGACTTCCAATTCGCCAATTCTGTGCAGCCTGTAACATGCAGGGATGCTGCTGCAGATTTTAAATCTGGTATATAGCAGACGGCACCCGAGTCCTGATGCCTACAGCCAGAGAAGGGAAGAAGATTTTGTCCAGAAAGGAAGAACCATGTAGTGGCAATCAGTGCAAGTATGAAGAGAGATGGCATGAGCAAAACAGTCAGGTCCAGAGCGGAGTTACCAGAGCAGCCAGGGTGCAGAACTGGAAGCACTGGGGAAGAAGCTACAGCTTCATGGGCACGGTGCAGACAGCAGGGTATCAGAATTGGAGAGCTATTGGAGCCACTGATTACAAAGGAACACATATGGGACAGTCAGTCAACAGCTGCACCATTGAGAGAGACAGACAATTCACAACAGTCATGCCCAGAAAAGGGCACCTGGTGTATGCAAAAGTTATGAAAGGACTGCAGTTCCACATATGTGTAAATATAATTGCAGGCTCGTTTGTATGTATTGTATCTATGTGTATGCTGAGGATACAAGACTAGCGATGTTCTACTATTTTTTTTTCTCTAGCAACTTAATGCCCTAATTGCTGCATCAATTTCAGTCAAGACTTCAGAGAAGCTAAAAGGAATCCTGGAGGTAATTATTGCCAATTATATACAATATGTACTTTTAATATTACCAGTTAATACCAGTTTCTCACCTATTCATTCTTCATTAACTGGATCCTTTTTTTTACTTTTTGGCAGCTGGTTCTGGCTTTTGGCAATTTTATGAACAGCAGTAAGAGAGGAGCAGCCTATGGATTCCGGCTCCAGTCTCTGGATGTGGTGGGTACTTGCACTAGAGGTTGACTAGTGGGTCATCTTGATATTTATGCTGTATGGTCCTCCAAGAGGAACATTGATAGTCTTGGAGCTCATGCTATGGTTGCAATACAGATGTGTAGCATGACGTGCATACTGTATCTCCGTATACCACTTCACACTGGTTCTTTCCGCATATATTTCATATAAGCCAGGGCATAGCTGTAGGCAGTGCTGCACCTGGTGCCTTAGGGGGTTTAAAATCTCTCACATGAGAAGACACCAATATGGTAATTGGCACCTGGTACAGTAGATTGGGAACCTGTTGCACATTTTGCATTGGGGCCCTGAAGTTTCAGGCCCCCACCTTTATGTATAAATAAGTTTTATGTGCCTCTATACAGCATGGGTTTTATAGAAGTATCCTAGGCTATAAGCAATGTTTCCGTGTCAGTGCAGTGTGGCCTCATAAACATCGATGGGTTCTGTATTATGACTCTATGCTGCTGAGCATTTTTATGGAGCCGTGATATGCCAAACCAGCGTCACAACTGTCAAGTGGAGCTGAGCTGCAATACCAGACACAACCCAAGTACATGGCCATATTATGGCTCCATAAAGGCTTTCAGCAGCATGGAAACCTCATACAGAGCCTATAGGGGTCTATAAGGCCACAGTGCACTGACATTGAAGATCTGCTTCTACTATAGAATACCTCCATTAAAACAGTACTGAGTGGAGGCTCATATGCAGCGTCCGAAAAGCGGGCCACGGCCTAGGAGACAGCGGAGTAGAGTTAGGGCTTTGTCACCGTGGCTCTACCGTCTCCCACCTGAAGAGTAACCAGTGACACGTCACAGGGCAGGTTAATAAACGGGAAACCCAATGATGAGTTACCTTAGTCTCTCTTGTCACGGGTGACGCCACTGTTTCTTCTGCTGTGGGGGAATTTCTGGATAGCGGTGTAAACTCCCCCTCGCGCAGCCTCCATGAGTGGAATTCCTAGTTTTCGGAGTAAACCCACACACACGGGGTTCTTTTGAGACACAGCTTCCGGACACGGACGGGCGACTGGTCGCTCTACTTGTAGTAACTTGTTGACAACTCTGAAATACATGCCAGCAAGAAAACAGTGCAAACACATCAAAGTGGTGTGACAGGGAAATACTCATGGGTGAACAGGAGAAACCACAGTCTTGTTATCTGTAGGTCCTGATCCCAGCAACACACACTCTTCTCTCAGACACTCTACTGGTCAACACTCACAGGGTGCGCTGCATGGCAGTTCCTCATTCTCTCATTTTTGGGTATGGAAGAAGCACTTTCATATCTCCTGGGTACAGTAGGTCCAGGGCAGGCTGTAAACTCCTTTCAGCCTCTACCATTCTGTGCCACACAGGCTGAAGGTGCCTGTGTGGTCCTCTTGCAAGCTCAGAACAGACCTCCAAACTCTCTCACACACACCTTGCATTCACATATATATTACAAGGTCACGTGACAAACAAACTGATACATTTTCCAGACAGTCAGCTCACATACCAGACACTCGACCCTTTCAGTGCTGCAGCTATGCAATACACATCATTCATACAACACATGCGACACAGACATTATATAGACAGGTGCATTCATACAGTTATGGAGGGGCCTCGTTGTACTGGGCCACTACAGACAGACAGAACGAGAACCTGATGCTTCAGGGCCCCAGTACAAAATCTGTATTATATGCCATGTACAATATGGAGGTAGTCTTATATGAGAGGTTTTAGATCCCCCTCATACACCAGATCTTCATATTGAAGCATTACTCTTTTTGGGAGGATGGGGGGGGGAGAGGGGGGAGGACAGTCATGTGTTTTGTAATCCGAACCCCTCCTTTAAGGCTAGGCTACATGGCGATTTTGGCCATAAGGGCTGTGGAATCAAAGATCGCTGTGGAGCACTGCCAGCTTGCACTACCACTGAAGTCAAAAGGGTTGAAGGTTGCGCTGCACAGTACTTAAGAAGTAATGCAAGGTACTGCACAGTAATCCCCTGTCGAAACCAAAGTGGCCGTGTGCCCTAGTCTAAATGTTGCAGGTCCAAAGCTGAGTTTTCTATTTTCTGTGCAGTGCTATGTATACATATACAGTAGCCACATGTAGGAACTTCCTCTGATGATCATTGAAAGAGTAGTCACTAGAAAAGCTTGACTAAATGTGCCAAATATTATAACGCAATCTAAGGGTAAAGGAATAACTAAAACCTCCGACTTCTCTGGGTAGCTTCTGGACACCAAATCCACCGACCGAAAGCAGACCCTGCTGCACTACCTGGTGCGGACCATCCAAGACAAATACTCCCACTTGGCCGATTATCAGTCCGAATTGCACTTTTTGGAAAAGGCTGCCACAGGTATCTATGAAATTTGAAGTAAAGCTACTAAATGTCTAAACTGTGTCTTCTCCGTGTCATTTAAAGACTAAAGCAGATTCAGATGAGGCAGGGTCTTTTCCTAATGCGGCTGTTTAATCACACATTCACAGGCTATATATTTTAAGATCAATAGAATAGATGGTTTGAAGCTCTTGGTTTACATGTCTTGAAGATGCTCTCACTCAAATTATGTTATCCTGACTACATCTTAATATCCGTTCATCTTTAGTGTCCCTGGATGCCATACTGTCTGATGTCCGTTCGCTCCAAAATGGGATGGAACATGCCCAGAAAGAATTTATGAAGCAGGATGACAGCATCACTCTCAAGGAGTTTCTGAAATCCAGCATGGATGTCGTGACAAGGCTTGCAGCCGATGCCAAGACGGCACAGGTGACTACAGTCTGCTACACCATTCACATATTTACCATAGAGGCAGACTTTGGAGAGAAAGGGGTCCCAGTTCAGGTGGTGAGAACCTATGCAGCATTCCCATCCTCAGAAGAGTTGCATTGCTAGCAAGTCTGAGTCACGGAAATGGCAACGGGACTAAAGTAATACCCGGAGGTTGGCCAAACCTGGCACTAGAACATGGGGCCCATTTTGATCTTAGAAGAGACAGGCCCCATAGAGTAAAAATATGTGGCTGATCAGGTTAGCTTGACTAATAGACATGGAGGCTTTGATAATTAAATGGTAGTTCCAATGCATCCTCAAGAGAGCCAAAGACTAAGGGCTCATGTCCACGGGGAAAATAGGATTTAGGATCCGCAGCGGATTTCCTGCATGCGGATCCGCATCCCATAGGGATGCATTGACCACCCGCGGGTACATAAATACCCGCGGATCGTCAATAAAAGTGATTTAAAAAAAAATGGAGCATGAAAAAATCTGGACCATGCTCCATTTTCATGCGGGTCTCCCGCGGGGACGGCTCCCGCGGGCTTCTATTGAAGCCTATGGAAGCCGTCCGGATCCGCGGGAGACCTAAAATAGGAATTTAAAGCATTTACTCACCCGCAGCGGACCGCGAAGCTCTTCTCTTCCTCACGGCCGCATCTCCCTTGCTTCGGCTCGGCGGATGTGCCCGGCGCATGCGCGCGGCACGTCGGCGACGTGCCGCCGGCGTCAGGAATTCGTCCGCCGGCCGAAAATGAAGATCCGGCCGTGAGGAAGAGCAGAGCTTCGTCGCCCGCGCCGGATAGGTAAATTCTTTTAAATTGCTATTTTCGGCGCTCATGTCCGCGGGGCAGGAGGGACCCGCTGCAGATTCTCCATGGAGAATCTGCAGCGGATCTGATTTTCCCCGTGGACATGAGGCCTAAGAGCAAAAGAAGTCTGACAGGAGAATGGTCTGGGGCACCACATATACCTCCTTCATCTGGGGCTCATACCCGCATGCTACATGTACCCCAGGCTCAGAAACTATACTTCCTCCTTTCATTTCTGCCAGAAATTGCACGTCCGGTGGTAGAGATGTAGAAGACAGAGTCCTAAACAAGACTACCTAAGTACAGGATGGAAGGGGACTTACACGGGACAACCGTTGGGCATTTAAGGACCCAACAGCCGTCTCAATAATTATTACGCCTGTGCTATTACACAAGAGCAATAATCGCTATAATATATAAATGGCATTTCCTCATTCTCAATCGTGCTGCGATATTATATATATATATATATAATTTATATTATAAATCGCACAAATATGAACCTCATTCTTTTGACTACATACACATAAGTGAGGTTTTCACATTGCAGCACCCATTGACATTTTCTTTGCAGAATGTTTTTGCAGGGTGGTTTGCCGTTGCCTTTCCTAGTCATCTTTACTCATTTTACCAACCTCAGAAGGATGGAAGGCTAAGTCAACCTTGAGCCGGCAACCTGAACCTTGCGGGGATTGAATAAGAGCTTAGGACGGCATACAGCTGCCTTAACACTCTGCGCCGCACTAGGCCCTATATAGTTAGTGTAAGCCCACTTTAAATTCCTTGCCCTACTTACTTCTTAAAAATCGTGCTACACCTGTTCATAGGTTGTCCACTATTTGGTGATGATTGCTTTATTCCAAAATCTGTCATGCTTTTGAAACCCTGGACAACCCCTTTAATTCTCCGCTTGTTTTGCTTGCAGGAAGCATATGAGACACTGGTTAGCTATTTTGGTGAGAACGGCAAGACCACCGCTCCATCCGCCTTCTTCCCCATATTCCTTCGCTTTGGAAGAGCTTATAAGGCAAGAATATTTTAGATTTTGGTAACTGCATTAATCGGCTGTTGTAAATCTTTCAATCATGTCAAAGTCTGGTTCAAACAAGGTGCTTCGTACATATAATTATGGTGCTGAAAATGGCAATGTAAGCAAAGAGGAATGTAAAGATCTGCTTTTTTGATATTAGCAAGCTGAACAGGATCTGGAGACGTGGAAGAAGCAGGAAGCAGCAGCAGCCGCCGCCATGGAAGGAAAGACGCCGGCTTCAGAGAAACCAACCTCGGTGTGTGATCTGATAAGTTCTAGCTGTGTCAGTCTATCCTTAATGATACAGGTTATATTCATGAAGACTGTGGTCAGAGTGGTCGCCCTCCAGTCGTTCTAAACGGTTACATGACTACAACTTTCAGCAGGCCACCAGTGTGTTCTGGGAGTTGTAGTCCTGCAACCACTGAAGAGACGTAGGTTGGAGACCACGGATTTTAGACCACCGATTCCAGTCCTTGTGAAAGATCTATACATATGAGGTTATTGAATATTGTGCTCATCGGATCTTCAGGAAGCTTTTTGGAATGTGCAAATAATGGTCTTGAATTTTTACGGATTTCAGTCTCCACCAGTCAAGTCCTCAAAACCACAGATCAATCTGATGGCAGAGCTGAACAAGAAGCTGCAGATGAAAGAGCCACGAGTGTACGAGGAAAACTGGGCCATAGAAGACATCATAACAGGTGAACATATATAGGAGGTCGAGAGGCCCAGTAAGGCGGGCCTGCTGCAGTCATTGGATCAAACAGTTTTAGTCCTCATGTACCAGTTAGGGCGACTTCACACTTGTGATTGCGATATCGCAGCGTTTTTGTTTTACGCGAATGCCAATAGGAGGAGTTTTTAGGCCTCATGTCCACGGGGAAAATCAGGCCCGCTACGGATTCTACATGGAGAATCCGTAGCTGGTCGCTCCTGCCCCGCGGACATGTTCGCTTAAAATAAGAATAACTTACCCGCAGTGGACCGGGCAGATCTTCTCTTCTTCACGGCCAGATCTTCTTTCTTCGGACGGCAGATGTACTCGGCACGCCGGCAGCGTGCTGCACGCATGCGCCGGGCACATCCGCCAGGCCGAAGAAAAAAGATCCGGCTGTGAAGAAGAGAAGAACTGCCCGGTCCACTGCGGGTAAGTTATTCTTATTTTAGGTCTCCCGCGGATCCGGACAGCTTCCATAGGCTTCAATAGAAGCCTGCGTGAGCTGTCCGCGCGGGAGACCCGTACGAAAATGGAGCATGTCTATTTTTTTCATGCTCCTTTTTTTTTAAAAATTCCCTTTTATTGACCATCCGCGGGTATTTATCTACCCGCGGGTGGTCAATGCATCCCTATGGGATGCGGATCCGCATGCGGGTGATCCGCTGCGGATTTAAAATCCTATTTTGCCCGTGGACATGAGGCCTTAATGTTAAAATCGCATTGCACAAAAATCGCAAAGCACAGACTTGCGGCTTTTGTGCGATGCATTTTTAACATTAGAAAGTCCTTTTGAAATTCGCGTTAAGACGCAGCGATATCGCGATCACAAGTGTGAAGGCCCCCTTACACGTACAGTAGAGTCTCTGTGGCCCCGTACTCTGGAGCTAAAAAAGTACTGTACCTAGTTATAGGGTTATTTGCACCTAAAAGCGATGCATGTAGGACAGATTAGCTCTATAATACAGCATCCAAATGATCAAGGCTCAATTCAAATGCAGTCTGAAAAAAAAACCCTGAATATCCCTTTAAACTAATTTTGGTAATATAGGTAATAAATGGTCGTCCTCCAAATCAAGAGCGAGTCCAAAGAGATGCCGTACGGTTTAAAAGAGCAAAGTATAAAGCAACAAGTGTTATTAGTTTCCCAGCTGATCACTAGGGGGAGGAGAGTATCTTGAGGAGGGCCAAAGTTGACAACCCCTTTAATGGGGAACCTACGTAATTGTTGTTGGAGTAGGAGAAATTAAATAGGGAGCAACAAATGAAGAGTACTTTTTACACATATTGCAGTACTGATCTTTTATGCTACTCTTCATCCTTTTCCCTCTTCAGATCTGAGGAACCAGCCATACAGAAGAACGGACATTGGCCGGAGAAGTGGAAAGAAGCAGAACAATGGAACGACTGTGACCACCACCGATATACCAGTCTAAAACCTATGGGAGTGGAGAATACCAGTTGGCCCAATATGCTGGGTCTATTTGTTTCCCAGTTGGACTCCTGGAATGTTTGAAAACGGCCAAAAATCGTATTTCAGAAACGCTGATCTGGAGAACGTCTTGGACTCAGTACTAACAATAAGCCAAATCTAATTACAGTAGAGCTAAGGAGCGGCTCTCAGAACCCGTGGTGGGACAGTAGGATCGAAAAAGTCCACCTAGGTTTCCCCTTACAGCACACATTGATGTTAATGGGGCTACCTAGATTATAAAGGCAGTGTCCTGACATAATGCAATATCAACAACCAATACAATACTATCACTTTAATAGTAAAGATGGAGAGGGAGGGAACTCTTAAAGGGATTGTCTAGAATTTAGAAAAACATGGGTGTTTTTTTTTCCAAAAATGGCTTCACAGTTTTCCATAGGTCATGTCTAGTATTACAGCTTGGTTCTATTGAAGTGAATGGGGGTGAGTTGCAATATCAGACATAACCTTGGGATAAGGAAGAGGGTTAGGAAAGCAGCCATGTTTTTCTAATCTTTAACACTCCCTTTAAAGTAGTCTCAGGTGCTCCTATAGGATGGCAAAAACTATTGGGAATAACTCATTGAGTGATGGAGACCCAGATCGTACAATAATCTACTGTTTACACCTGTGACCTTTGGCTTTTTATAGTGTATCGTAGTGTAAATAGAACAAGCAGCTTTATATTTCATAAAGTATTATGTACCTTACTCTGTAAATAGTATGTTCGCTCCTACACTCCATCCCACTACGTTGTAAGGACTGGGTTACATAACATTCCACAGCAAGCTTGTGACTATATTATGCAGGTTGCTCCTTCCTCGCTCAAAGTGCCTTTCAGCGCTGCCTGCAGTCACCACTAGAGGGAGCTTTCTGTATTCTTTGTCATTATGTATATCTGTGTGCAGTCAGCTCCCTCTAGTAGTGGCTGCAGGAATGTCACAATCCATAAGGGTGCCCTTACCTGATGCTGCGATCTGCTGTAACTGCATCACTAATTGCTGCGCAACACCTTGATTAGTATTTCAAATGTTACATCCAGATGCCACTTGCCAACGATTACGGCAGTGCGTTTGGACACCCTTATTGACTGATAAAAGAATCGCTTTGAAGTTTTCTTATTGGGAGTCACATGATAATCAGGATCTATGCCGTTATTGGCAGCCCCCCCCCCCCCCCCTCCACTACCCCATTAATAGGCAAGCATTGGGATTGTGCAGCAGCACTTCAACCAGAACCAAATGTTGCTGCAGCTCCAACAATCTGGCAAAGCCTAAATGCAAACTTTTGAATTATACCGCTTCCATTCAATGGGCTAGGTCCAACAATTTCTGTACATAAGTATCAGGTCTGTGGCCAAACTAACGTCCCTTTCCTTTGCAATTGCGGTACACTGAGGGAGAGGTGGGGCATAACTCATCCAAATACAGTGTTACTATCCGTACCAGCTATCTAGAAAGGAGTTTCATCCAAACCAGGATAAAAAAGGGCAAAAACTGTAGCAACCCCATTCTGTTCTACCCACGTAGCCCTGCTGCACGCCATCCTAGGAGGAGCAGGCATAACGTTTGGGAGTTGTAGTAATGCAACAGTTACAGCTTGAAGACTACTTCCATACCACTTTCACGCGGCCGAGAAAAATTGCACACAATTTGTGCGTTGCGAGATGTACAAATCTCGCATGAATATAACCCCCATTCTTTATATGGGGTCATATACATAAGCAATTTTTATGCTTTTTCCCCGCATCGCGGCATGCCCCGCATTGTTTTCAATTGGACCGGAAAATACGTCATACGGTGTGCGATGTGAGGTTTCCCATTGAAAACAATGGTAAACACTTGCCAATCCTCTGATGTGGCTGAAAGACGCGCCAGAGGATTGCAACTGTACTGAAGTAATAGGAGGTGGTTTTGAAACAAAAACGCCTCTCATTCGCGGATCCTCACGTTGGGGAGCACGATAACGGGCAGAGTCTCACAACCCAATATTGCGCTCATCCGTGTGAAACTAGTCTAACAGCAAACCCAGCGCATGTTGGTGGTATGGCAATGGAGTTTGAACCTTCCTGCCAATATCCAGTAAGTTTTGTTGCCGTGTAACAAATGGCAGCAGAGGGGCGGTCAGACGAAATGGTGTCGGAGTTGAACGTTCACATAGAGCAAAAGGTGTGTAATTGTATTCCTCCATGTGGAAACCATCGGACCCATTGATCTTCATCGACGCTGGCTGAACGCTCACGTAACCCAACAATGGAGGTTGGCACAGCGAGATGGTGGATGGTGCGCTTCAATAGCGACCTGAATAACAAGCCACTTTCTGGAGGCCGCTGCCCGGATCTCACACCATGGAATAAAGAACCCTCGATTGGTTCATCCATGCAGATCTGCCTATTACGACCAAGGCATTGTGTAAGGAGCCGAATATCCGCTACAATGCATTGGAAATAATGTCAATGGCTGCAATTTTTTTTCCACATGGAGGAATGCAGTTACACATCTTTGCTTTGTACGCACTTTCATGTCAGCCAGAGCTTTGTCTGCCGCCATTACCCAATATTAGTGGGAAGGATCAAACTCTTATGCCATACCGCCAACATCCAGTTCTGCCATCATGTGCCAATAGGAGGCATTGGTTCCGCAGTGACCCTCATATATAGTCCATTGTACTCTATAGTCACCTTCTATAGCGCTGTTGTATACCATTCCTCGTGGTGACGCTTGAGCTTCGAAAGTCAAATCCTCCCCCTCCCTGTGTATCCGTGTGGTTTATATCACTTTTTGTATTTTTTAAGAGTCTGTATATTAATACAATAAAAGAAATGCAATACAAATGGTGATGTTCTAAATAAAACCACCGCTGTAGTGTCATCAGCCGAGACATCAGTCTCATACATTTGCTGTGGACCTAATCTTAAGACAGAAGGTAGAAGAGAAGGAGGAAAAAAAAAAAAGCTAAAAATTTCCACTTGTGTGGGATCACATCATTCATGGAGGCCAGAGGAAGGTGTGGGTGGCAGAGCACAGGAGCCTGGAATTATGCCGTTCCTCTGTCACTGCCAGTACAATGGCAGCGAGGCGGAAGCCACACAGCGAGGCCGCTCATTTATAATGTCAGGTGCAACTTGTACAATGAGGATGTATGAAATATTCCAATCAATGTCACAGCTGGGCCTCCATGGAGGTGCCTGCGCTCTACTGTACCTACTTGTGCCTCTGATTTCATCGGGTACGCGGAGGTTTGTTCTGTTGGATTCCGAGTGAATCAAGTGGGGAAAAAAAAATTGCAGCGCAGTCCATCCGACTGTATGTAGGAACGTATTCCCAGCATTGCATGGAGGTGGTACAGACAGATCGATAGGGTGTGCAAAGAAATACCTATAGAGGCAAGAGGTCATTCCCGCGGGGATGGGTGTGGAGCCGCTTGTTCCTGCACTAAAATCACCAAACGGAATCAATTTAACGCAAATTAGCAGAACAGAAAAATTCTGACAGTAAGGGTGCCTTCACACGGGCGTTCGCATTTTTGGGCGGGCGAAAAAGGCAGCGATAGGGCAAATGTGTGTCTGCTTTGTAAAGTGCATCTTTGTGCCTTTTTTCACCCAAATCGAACATATAATGGCTTCATATGGAAGCATAGGTGCATGAAAAGGCAAAAAAAAGCGGAAAGATAAAACCTGCTGCGATTTTTTTTGCTATCGCAACAGCAAACACGTCGCAGATGTACATGAAGCCATTGAAAGGCATTGGTTTCATACATCTGCTCTTTAACTCACTCTCGCATAGAGCAAAAAAATGCGGCGTTTCAGCAACCGTGTGGAGGCACCCAGCCCAATGTCCACAGGCGGATTAAATGATAAAATCTGCGGGGGATCTGCACCGCTAGCTGCCCACAGGGATGCATTACCATCCGCAAGACGAATTAAAGCATGCGAATGCGATTCCCTTCCCCGGCATGCGGATTGCATGCGCGGGAATAAATCGCCGCATGCTCAGTTTTTCTGGAAGCCGTCCGATCCGCAGCGGTCACCGTGGGATTCCACACCAAATGTTTATGGCAAAATCTTTCCCACCCAGTGGTGCAATTTGTGCCGGTAATACATTCCGGGTCCACAAAGCTTCATCAGTCCATAAGATGTGCTGAAGGTGGAGCCGTTCGTCATGCTGTACATTAAATGTCATGTTGCACCAGTGAACTGGTTAATTTAGCCCCGGAACAAGCAGCTCTGTGCACATACCTTCGTGCAATGCTAGAAAGATCACTTTTGCACCCCGATCTACCTTGTATAGGCAAAGAGCACATCAAGGATGTGTGTGCCGTTTTAGCCTGCTTTTTAGGAAGTGACCAAAATGGTAAGTCGTGATGATGCACTAATCAGTACGACCATCCCCATTGTCAGCTTGCTGGAACAGACGCTATAGGACCTCCAGGACAATGATGTGGTCTAGGAGGAAGGATACCATGCTTCCAACTTGCAGGCCAGTCCCTCACTCAACGCCACAGGGAGGGTGGCCTTGGGTGACAAGGAAGGGTATGTACTTGGACAGGTTTCACCGCCCATGGGAGAACTATAGAGGAGGCAGACCCAGAAGATGATGGAGATAATAAAAGGTCGATGCAAGGGAGAGGCCTACGTAAGGTACATTCCTTTCCTCACAAACGCCAGATATTCTCTGTGAATGGCAGGATCAGCGGAACGGCTCTTTTAGGCCTGTCCAGAGGCGTAACTTGAAGCGCCCGGGCCCCGATGCAAAACTTGTAACAGGGCCCCCAACTATAATGCTTTATTCATAGTACTGGGCTCCCTATATGGAGAGGCGAGGTCTTATGGGCCCCCTAAGGCTCCTGGGCCCGGGTGCAACCACATCCACTATAGTTACGCCCCTGGGCCTGTTCGCGAGGAATGTGGTCTGTCACCAGTAGGCACTTTGAGGCTTGCAAGTGCTTTTAGGCTGTAGTGCTTGCAGAAGGATCGGCTTCTAGCCTACATCAAAACATCAGATCATTACTGGGTGGCCACCCTCGCTGATCCCTGCTACATGGTCAAAATGACATCTCATTCTGGAAATGGAGAACCTCAAAATGCAGCAGTATTTGGATAGACTTAGGCCAGCTTCACATGGGTGAGATTTCTGCGTTGCGAGACGCACGAATATAAACCCCATTCTTTTGAAAAGGGTCATACACGAGCGATCCCCCCCCCACCCCCCCGCATAGCGCATATTATTCTCAAATGGACCAGCGGCAGATGTGAGGTCCTCCTCCCCCGCTTACGTACAAAACTTCTCCATGCATTGCAGCTCTGAAACTTATGTCAGACGAACAGGAAGCTGCTGCAGCAGCATTACCACCGCCGCTGGGAGGGAAGTTTGACAGAGGTGTGGCATGGTTTTTTCAACCTGTCGCTAGATGAGTGGCCAGAGCTGGCACAACATGCATTAGAGGTGTTCGCACACTGGCAGCGGGGCAGGCAATCAGAAACGGGGTTGGGGAGTGAAAACTGACAGACGTATCGGCCGGTCCACAGACTGTGGATCACCTAAAGTTTATAAAAATGAACCATCTTAAGTGCATGGGGATTGGTGGCAAGCAGCAAGTAAGCCTGTCATTGTGTACCTGTGTGCTGGCGCTCATGGCCTTAGCGATCTTCTGTCTACCTTTCCTAAAAGGTTTTGCTTCAGCCCTCAAAAATGGTATTCAAATCCAACTTTTGCAAAAAAAAAAAAAAAAACTGAAACAAAAACAAAATATCGATGGATGACAAATGCGGATGTATAAGTGACGTTTCCTGTGATGATACGATTTGGACACTAGATGGAGCCAGACTATAACGAATGCTGAAATCCACAACAACTTCCAGAAGGAGGGTCACATTTTTCGCCAGATAGATCAGCGCCTTTTTAATAGCAGTGTATTATTATGCGGCACATATTTTTAGGCCTACATGGCGGAGGGGCAGATACAGGGCTGGTAGATTATAAAATAATGTTATGTACCCATACGGTTTATAGGGGGTGGGATCTATAAGGGGTGACAAACAACATAGCAGCGTCCTCTTCCTCGTAGAGTATTGCTCCCCAACATCAGTGCTCCCCGATGGAGTTGTAACATGAAGCCCTTTTTTTTTTTTCTAGTTTGACCAATTCCGAAGAACCTTTTTAATATATTCACAAGAGATCAACACAAAGGGGGCAAAGAAAATCCACGACGGCCTGCGCAGCCTGTGGGATTATTTATGGGAACGCTACACTCAGCCTTCATATCATGTGTTAGGCTCCAGGGGTCTCAAATGTTCACAACATTGATGTAATGAGCATAATGGCTCCATCTTGTGGCCAAGTGTCCACATTGCATTAACCCTACCCAAGCCGCAATCATTTGTACCACTCGGAGACCAACTAGAGACGAAAATGAAGACGGCAGCTGAAGATATCGCTATTCATACACAATGGCCAGGGACAGACGAGACAATGGTCAATGATTGCTTCCACGGAGAATAGCGCAGTGTCCCATCACACAGCGGCCATTGTGACTTCATCTCCCTACAGGCTTTGGATCGCTCCTTGTAGGAACACGCGCAAGTAGTGGACTGCAAGCATAAAAGGAGAGATCCAGTATAGATATGGATTGCCAGGGAGGGTAAGGGGGAAATATAGAATTACCCACCCGTATGGACACAATAAATGGCTGTTCTCTATATCCACCACCATGTTATTCCATATTGCTATGCAGCGCCTGTATTCTGCGCTTTCGGAGTATTGTCTACCATTGGCAAGCCACAAGTATTGATCAAAATAAGACCTTATTCAGATGGCCAAAATGGGACTGTAGGACCAGGACTTCATGCGGTGAGCCGCACAGGGCGCTAGCCACCGGCTTGTAGGGGGAAGCACAAGTGGATGTAGTCTGGGGGCAATCACACCCTCTTAGGGTCACCCAAATACACCATCTTCATCCGTGCGGCAGTGTCTTGTGGAGCTACCTGAATCATCATCCGTCCCCTCCCTCCACATGTTCAAAAGGTGCCACTCTAAGGCCAAAGGCTCCCCCACAACATGATTGTTTAGTTCTGCTAACATATCCATGTTAGGAGCTTGGTTCTAGTATTGTATCTATGTACTGAGGTTGGTTCTGGTGCTGCATTTATATTATGAGCTTGGTTCTGGTACAGTAATTATATTATGCTTGGTTCTGGTATTGTATCCATGTACAGAATATGGTTTTGGTGCTGTATTTACGCTATGACCTTGGTTCTGGTACTGTATTTATGTACAGAGCTTGATTCTGGCACCGTATTTATTCCCCCAACTGTTCTTGTGTGCATATGCTGCTGACTTTTTGATTTCAATATATAATTATTTTTTCTTATTGCAGAGAACAATCTGCATAGGGTGCCAACCAACCTCAGGCCAAACTGACCATGCGCTCTATAAAGACGCCACTATGCCCCCGCTGTACAGCTAGAACAGAGATGCAGCTCAAAAGTGCACTCAGTACTTAAATTACAGCACCTCCATGAGGCCCGAGAGGCTTCACGTGAACATGGTTACACTTCCTGTTGGCATGTAAGGATGGGCTCATGCGGGCCATGTGTGAGAGACGCCCGCAAATACACATTACAATGCGTACGTGCTGTGTGCCACCAATCCACATGCGCTATACTGGTGTGTATGCGATTTTTCTTTTCTTTTTCGCACAAGCGGTAACTTGTAAGTCTATGGGCAATTGGTACTGCGTAGGGTCTTATAAACTCGTGGGAAGGTACAGGCAGTTGCCATGGTTAAGAAGGAGGGGGGAAAACCAAGATTCCCAAACAGCGTTGCATGATCCACTTGTTGCTGAGGGAGTCATAAGGTCTGTCGCCCCCTATGGGTTGGAGCGGAGTAGTGTTGACACAACGGAAAAAAAAAAAATGCTGAGACAGCCTACTGAAAGGGGCAACAGTGTGGTCTGTGAGCTGGGCTTTGGGCACCTGTCCCGATATACTGTAGACAGGGGGCAGCTGTGGAGAGCTTGTGAGCAGAGAGGGAGCGCCATCCGGGTTTACGCAATTCCAAGTCGTCCAAGTCAAGTTGTGTGGTGCAGAGATGCCACCCTGCCCAGCTGTTGGCTGTAGTAGCCTTATCTGTTAAAGGTGTCACTTTACAATATGGCGGTTGTGTTCCGGTTTCCGCAAGAACCAGTTTGCCAGTTCTCACCGTGCAACACCCCGAGTCCACCAGTCCCACCAGCTAGGTGGCGCCTCTGGAGAATGAGAATACTCTGCACGGTCTTAGGGTGCCCTCACATAAATGCTGTGACAATTCCGCAAAAGAAAATTGGTAGCAAATCTGCACCTCTGTGGCGCAGGTTTTGTGGTGGAGTTTGATTTCCATAGATTTCAGCTTTCGCATTGCAAGTTCTGTCCCCCCCCCCCCCCCCCCAACACTCATTCAGTGCATTATATAGCAGCATTGTTTGTACTATATGGCAGAATTATCTAATGCTCTACATGCACAGCAGGCAGCAGATAAAGCATACATTATATTAGTCAGACTTTTAGCAGACACATCTTATCCAAAAAGTCTTTGGGCTGGACTGCCAGCTGTTGAGGACCCAGAAGTAGTCCTCGTTCATGGTGAGATTTTGTTACGTTACTCAATGTCAGTGAAGGGTACCGCACGCCATATACAGCGGGTTTAGACGTCTTACTATAAACATGTAAACAAAGACGCCGCCCTCTGCTGGAGGGAATGTGACTACAGGCCACAACCTGCCATAAGAATTTCATTAGTATTAGTACATCATTCTGGAACAGCTCAAAGCCTGCAATATAATATATTACTCTTCCCGTATGCACCGACTTATTAAGTATCCTCAGGGCGGATGGCGCATACTCGACTGCTATATTAGTTCATTAAAAACCTCGCCGTCTTCATCCTTCCATGCCGTTATGTCCCAGACCGCCAGTAATAGAATTATGCCTTCTATACAGAGGCAAGTAGAACACGGATATTTCATACTGAACACGGATAATGCCGGTTCCATAGGAAAAAGCTTTCCCAACCTGAAAAAGAGGAGATCCAGCAGAAGAAGCCAATCTGCGCCCTTTATAGAGAAGGTTCACCTTTAACGCCTCCTGGCATTTCACCAAAAAAGGTCTCTTCAGAACATTCTCCATGAAGCTTTTGACTCTCTAGCGTGGGACTATATACACGTAATGCCACCGATGGGGATTTGGCTCCACTTCCCACCACAGGCCAATCCACAAACTTTTCATCTTCTCCATGCCCACTAGAAGGAAGCACCAGGCAGGTGCCCCTCTCACCCATTTTATTTGTCCCCATCCTGGAGCAGACCCAAACCTAAAAAGAGTTGAAGTTGCACCGTCAATGAAATCTCATTCCAGGCAATGTCTTCTTAGTCTTGTCCCAAGCCCCATACTTCCCTTCCCAACCTCTAAGTCCTTCCAGTGTCTGTTCTTGCCTCTATCCTTTATAATCTCCGAAATAAAAAAAAGTTTCCCTGTCTTTGGGGTTCTTCCAGGGACACCGACTCTACACCAATCTAAAGGCGGCCTTGGGGGTAACAGTCCTCCAGAAACATAATCAAGCGGCTGTAATGGCTCCATTTACCTTCTCTATCCCACCTCCTGGGCTATTCCTAGAAAACCCAAAGAGACCAACGAGGAGTCCTTAATTTAGTCCCTATCTGCGACAGCGCCGTCCAGTATGGGCCTCTATTAAAGAAATGGTACAAGACTTTAAAAATAATTAGATGTAAATACCAGAAATACAGGAAGGAAAAAAAAACAAAACATTGTACTGAATGGTTCAATCCCCTCTTCCTAAGTCCTACTGGGCTTTGGGTACATGGCTGCAGCAGTAATGTACCCATGTGAGTGCGTTAATAATTAGCCTCAGTGCTATAAGGTGAGAGACCAGACCAGCAGCGCTAGATATAGAACCAGCGAGTATAGCTTTTGGCATTTCCCTCATATTTTTTAGTTCTTGAACGACCCCCGAGATGGTACCTGCTATCTATACGGATGGCATACGAGACTGGTCCCTGCAGACCCCCGTGCCTCGCTATACTCAGTTGTATTATTAGTCAGTCCAAAAAGATCTGTAAGTGGTGCAAACTTGTACCCGATGTGACAGAAATGTTCTCTCATCTGTTCCCGACAGGTTTTACACGCACCTGTTGCACTACCTGTCCAGGTGAACAGATAAATACTGCAATACGCATTGTCTTTGCAGTGCATTGCTATCGTGCAGTAGAGAAGGCCCATGTATGGGACAGTAGTGATAATACATACATTGAGGGCAAAATCAGGCCAGGATAAATCTTGTGTCAGATGAATGACATGTGCGGCGCAATGGAGAAGGAGACAAGCAATTCTTATGCACCTCATGTGACCTAACAAAGGTATTAAAAGGGTGTGGGGGGTATATTACAAAGGTCCTCATCATTGTCTTAGGGTACCTTTATACTGACACTGAAATACAATCAGTGGGCCTCACTTATTAAAAATGGACAGCAGCTATAAGACCAGAGCTACAAACGGAGCAAGTTAACTGCCTGATGGTGCCGGGTTGCTACCTGGCCGGATGGCAGCTGACTTTTTTACCAGTCATTAATATGGCTGATTTAAACAAAAAAATAAACACACACACTTTAGATGCAACTACCGGCCAGGTGGCAACCCTAGTTACAAAACGTTCTTACCCAATTATTGGGCTACTTAAGTGTGCCTTCTCATGTGGATGAACATTTTGCTGCAGACAAATCTGTATGATAAACATATTAAACATGTGCATTTGCCTGTGGTGAAGTTTTGGACCACATGTGAAAGCACCCTGAAGGGTCCTTAGCTGCACCTTCCATCTTTATTTCTTCAGCATGAAGTCTAAAGTGATTAGAACACTAATACAATCTTAGGAATGCATTTCTATAGTGGTTCCATAGGCATTACATTGTAGTCTGCAGATCTAATATCTATGGGGACCAGGAAGATCGCTGTAATAGAATGCATTTTTGATCCTACTACCTTAATAAAAGGGTTAAACCACTGGAATCAACCAAACCTCAACCCTCTGTTCCCCAACATGCCACCTACATTAGTTCAGCTTATCACCTAAACTGCTGAACTAAGCAGCCCAGTGGGCGAGGGAATCCCTACTTAGCTCCAGCTCCTCCATACCGCCAAGAGCCGGAGCCAGGTGGGGATTCTGTCACCGCGCAGCGCCGACTCGATCAGCACTACACACCCCCACACTGCCATCTGACAGGCTGCGAGGTGGGCACACTTCCCACTGGTTTAACCTCTTATTAATCTTTCAGATGTCAGAATTTAAAGGGAAACTCCAGAGTTTCCAAATTAAAATGACTAAGGACTCCTGCAAGCAACCCTCCGCGCCTGGACAAACAAAGATGGCCGCAGCACTTCTCCGACTACCTGCTGCACACTGTGCATTAGTATACATCATTAGTCGTCGGGCACACTGGCGAGACACAGATATCGGGTAGTGAGTCACAGCCCAATAAATCGACCTTGCATTCCTTCTAAAACCCCTGGATGCAAGGAGTTTTCACAAGGAAACCGTCTCACATCACTGCGGGGGTTCTCTCCACCTCCACCGTGGCTGTCAGAGCCGTGGCAGATCGCGATCCTCTACCATTGTTTCCAGATGTGGCTGCCGCCGGTCCCGTTGACTGCAATGGGCGATATCGCAACAATGGATATGCTGCGATTTGTTTCCCACATTGCGGTGCCATGCAGGGAAACATCGCAAATGTGAACGGGTTGCATATTTGTGCGTCTCGCAACGCACACATATCTCGCACGATATTCGCGTCAGTGTATTAAGCAGTTTTTACCCAGTCGAGAAAATAGTGCGAGATTCGTGTGTTGCGAGACGCACCAATATGAACCCACGTCCTACACGCTGCGGACAAGTTGTGTGGAAACTGACATGCGGCGTGGAATTCAAGTCTGGGGCATGGCAATACAATCGACGTCTCCGCTGCGAACTCTCTTCTCTTCATGGGGATAGATTTCCACAGCAGAATACAGGCGGACAAGCGGCTTCAAAACCCACGCCAAATGGCACGGATTTAAAGCAACCTTCTCGCTGTGGAAATCACGCGGAATTTACCTGCTGACATTCTGCAATATTTCCGTCCCGTGAGCCTTCACACTCGCGATATCGCTGCATTTTTTTTTTTTACACGCAAATGTCAATGGGAGTTTCTAATGTTAAAAACACATTACACAAAAATCGCAAAGCACCAACTGGCGATTTTTGTGCAATGCGTTTTTAACATTAGAAAGTCCTATTGACAATCGCATAAAAAAAATAAAAAAAAAATTTAAAAAAGCTGCGATCTCACGATTGCAAGTGTGAAGGCACCCTCAGGGCGCTTATACACAGGAACGAGTGAATGGAGGCAGAGCAGCTGAGGATCGTGCAGGTGGACCCACCTCCACTGACAGTGAGCAAACGCTCGTTCATAAGGGAACGACTGCCTGCTTACCCGGAACGATACGCCGCTCAGTTTACTGCATGCAGAAACAAGAGCGGCGAATGAGAAGCGAACAGATTCTCCTGGATCGCGGGAATCCAAATGATCATTGTTTCGTGTATAGATCGCTGCATGTCCTATTTTTACAGATTCCATTGAAGTCAATGGAAGCCGTCCAATCGGCAGCCCTTCCGCAATTACATTGTGGGAAGGGTTGCAGATTCCGCAGTTTGCCGGATTTGACAGGATGAAGTAGCGCCGCATGCAGCGTTATGTCGGGCTGTTTTTTCTCCAGCAATGGAGGTTCCAAACAACCCCTGATGGAGCCCTAAAGCTACGGTAACAAGGACGAGCGCGATATCATGCCTGTGAACGTGCGTTTTACCAGCGGATACAAGGAGTTCCTGCATGAAAACCACCTTGCATCACTTCTGGGAAATTGCGTACCTGTCCGGGTCTGTACTGCGGATGCATGCGAAAGCGGTGGCCGGCGCACATGCGTAGTACTTTTTTTATCTCCTGCTTTCCCACAGAATCCGCAGGCTGTCCGTTATGTCAATTGTGGACAGGGCAGTGGATCGGACGGCTTCCCTTGACTTCAAAGGAAGCCGTCCGTGCGGGAACCGCAGTAAATGGAGCATACTGCGATTTGCTTTCTACATGCGGAATCCAGAAAACAGATCTGCATGTCAAAATTCAAGTGCGGATCCCCAGGGTTCACTATGGGACGCTTGAATTGCGGATCTTCCACTCTTCAAATCCGCCCGTGGACATGAGGCATAAGGAAAACAAATCCTCTCTACAAGGTATTAGCGCAGGTAAAAGGATTCAGAATACAGTCCAGTCTGACAGGGTTTACAAACCCTCAGCGTTAGGTCAGCCTCTGGATGAAAACAAGGTGGCTTCATTCACTGACAGCAAGCAGAGTTCTTGACAGTAACGAGGAAATGCAGAAAGTACAGGGTGGGCCGCATAAAAGTAGTCCGGCACCACACTTATGAAAGCCGTCTAGGAGAAAACCTGTTTATTGCCCATAATAGTCATCACACACCACATCCTTATGAAAGAAAACAAGACAAGCTGTTGCCCGTAGCAACCAATCACAGCACAGCTTTCAAATTACCTCAGCACTATAAGAAATGAAAGCTGCGCTCTGATTGGTTGCCATGAGCAACAAAGCTTTTCTTTAATGGCGCTTTTCCACAGGATGATCTGCCGGCCAATAGATACCCGACAGCTGATGGCAGCGATATAATCCTTCCCGTGCTTTTACACAGGAATGAGCATTGCTGACGCGCTGGAGCGGGCCGAGGATCGTTCTGGCCCTCCTGCCTCCATTCACAGTAAGCAGGCGGCCGTTGATAAGTGAACCGCTGCCTGTTTACACGGAACAATCAGTCGGTCCGTTTTCTGCATGCGAAAGAGGAACAAGCGAAAGACTTCTCGTTCCGTGTAAACGCATCCTTAGACAGCTTTCATCTTTGTTGCCCGCAGCAAACAGACAACCGCTTTCATTTTACCTGAGCGGTATTAAAACAACAAAAAAAAAAAAAAAGGCTGTGCTGTGATTGGTTGCTATAGGCAACAAAGATGGCTTCCGTAAGAACGTGGTGCCGGGCTACTTTCATGTGGCCCACCCTGTATATTATATAGCGGTTCTTGACACGCCAATTTAGGGAAAATTCACAGGCAGCAATGGAAAAATCCACACCCAGGGTCTTTGACACGGCCGCAAAAAATCGCGCGAGATTTTTGCGTTGTGGGACGCACGACTATGAACCCTATTCTTTTGAATGGGGTCATGCACAGATGGCACGCCTATTGTTTTCAATGGGGCAGGCAGAGCATCGCACCGCGTGCTACTGTGGGTACACAAGTGCGATCAACCGCGCTAGAGGATCGTTAGTTACTTACCTGAAGTGATGCCAAGTTATAAACACAGAAACCCGTCACATCCACGGCCATATTGCATGTTGGGGATCGCGATATCGGGCAGAGTATTACAGCCCTACATCGCACTCCCTCGTGTGAAATTCGCCTTAGGCTTACACACTGGCGAGCGCGATATCAGGCTGAGAAACTTTGCCAGACATCGCACTCTTCAAACTGCGTTTTACCTGCGGAGACGGGGCGATTTTCAGGCCTAAAATGCATTGATAGAAGCGTTTCCCATTGATTTCGGTGAGAAAACTCGCATTGCGCTTGCACGCACATCACACGGCCTGCGAGGTCTTCACAGTCAGTGGGCGATGTGTCAGAGGAACACAGAAAAAAAAATAAAAAAATAGGACGTGATTTTTTTTCCTGCATCGCAGTGAGGGAAAACATCGCTCAGGTGTATGTCGCCATTCTAAGGAATGGCGTTCAAATTTGCATGAGTTTTGCGCACTCTCAGCCGTGTGAAACCAGCCTTAGGGTGCAGCAGACTTCACACCATTAGGCCACCTGCACACAGTCAGAGTCCGCATGCGGATTCCGGCCCCGGCAGTAGCGGTGTCCCTGCGTACATTTTTTTTTCGTCATCTGTACTGCGGATGGTCCATACGGCTCACCAGTAGTACAGATTTAATGTACTAATTTGTGAACCCCTGCTTTTCCTGTGTCAATCCACGACGCGGAATCCACAACCTTTCCACAATGTCATTGCAGAAGGACTGTGGATCGGACGGCTTGCATTGACATCACTGGAAGCCATCTGCGCAAAAAAAAAAAAAAAAATACAACATGCCGCGATTCTTCGTCCGCAAGCGAGGAAGGGGGATACATGTTATAAGAAGACTCTTCATTTACGTGAAATGCAGTGAAAGCGCACAGCGGTTATGGATTACGGCCGGACAGACTCTTCCGTAAAAAAACGTCATGACATCAAAAATCACTAAATTGACTCCCAAAGGCTCAACGTATGCGGAAGCCATGACGCCCGACCCCTCATAAGTCCGTCAAATAACCGCCAGCTTGTGGTTGCAGCAGAGCCCTCCGTCCCAGCGTGCTAGACCACCATAAGGCTGGGTTCACACTCGGCGGATTCCGGGCGTAAATCTCACGGTTTTGCCGCAGCGAAAAAACGCGAGAGTTCCGCCAAGAATCCGCTGCTTCAAAACCCACGGCACTTAGCCGCAGGTTTTGAAGCGGCCTGGCCGCATGATTTTTCCGCTGCGGCTGGCGCTCCTATAGAGGAGAGCGCGGCCGCAGCGGAAGAAAACAATAAATTAAAAAAAAAAAAATGAACATGCTGAGGCCGGCGAAACCCGAGCCGCAGCGCCAGCTTTGCAGTGGCAAATTCGCCGTCCCGTGTGGACGAAATTTCTGGGAAATCTCGTCCACATGGCCGGCTAATCTCAGGATTAGCGGCCGCTCTGCCGCAGCGAAATTTCCGCCCAGTGTGAACCCAGCCTAAGACGTCTACACGATGGCCAGCGTTACAAGATACGGCACAGGATACTAATCCACGTGTAGAAGATTACACCAGCGAGAACTACGACTCCTAGCACTGGGTTATATAGTTTTCCATTATGACATGATGGGAGTTGTAGTTCCAGTTTGGAGACCGCTGATGAGAATTTTTCTCAAAAAAAAATAAAAAATTTGCGCGAGATCGGCGCCAGGCCCTAACGTGCACCGTGAAAATGCTTGATACAGATAACTGAGGTTTTCATAAAACGTCTTTTGAAGTTACCTTTAGCGCCAGATCTGACGGCAGCCTTATACCTGGCGAACTTACTGTCAATTATTTACATCCGGCGGCCATCTTGGATTGTATAAAACTTCAGATTTCTGGATTGACCAGCAGGTCACAACTGATGAGCAGCTGATATGGCAGCCATTTTATGCCTCTCGTCTCCACATGGCCCGGAAGCCACAAAATGACATTCAGGATACAAATATTGATGACTATTATAAATCTAAGCCTAGTAGGATGTCTTAGGCCACTGTCATAAGTTCCCGGGGCTTGACAAGGATTTCCATGCCAAAAATTACAAATCAGCATTACGTGAATACAGTTTCTACAACACCCTTCACAATGAAGGCAAAAAAAAAAAAAAAAGTTTTGCCGTAGAGATTTTTTGGGGCCACAAAAAAAAAAAACAAAAAAAACAAAAAAAAGCTGTGAAAAACTTATTTTTGAGTGCAAACATCAAAAATGGAATAAACGGGGTTAACCCTCGTACAGATCTGCGGCAGAAATATGCAAATCCGCCAGACATGATCATAGCCCTAGGGCACCCATATACGTAGTGGTTTATACCACCCCAAGCAGGAACGGCATGCAAAACCGCATATAGTTTGACTGCGGTTTCGCAATGCAATTCCTGGACAGGTGAAGCATATTGCATCCACGTGCTTCACCTGTACAGACCGCGATCCGGAAATCTGCATTGCAAAGTACAACGTCACACGGGTTCCGTCACACAGCACACGCGGCACACTTATAGGAAGTATACTTCTATTTAAAGAGGTATACACACACCATTAACCATTTATAGTCCACTAGTGATACAAAAAAAATTTTTTTTAAAACACGCTAAAAAGTTACTTACCGACAATGAGTTAATACCGCCTTGGTTTCTACTTGAATGAAAATAAATTATAATACATGAAATAAAGTAACAAAATTTCTGTCAACTTAAACATTTATTTAAAAAAAAAAAAATTCATAAACTGGGAAGGCAAAAAAAAAAAATAAAAATTAAGATTATATAAAGGACACAAAAAGTCTTTGTAACAAAAACAAACGTCTCTATAGACACCATAAAAGTCAAGAGTCTGTCGTCTGATCGCTCTCGGTCAAAGGCGGCCATCTAGAAAGTCAAGTCGGATGACAGACGACGGATCAAAAGGGTCGGGAGTTTTTTTTTTATGGCTCTCACAGGGAAACAGTCAACATTGAAGTGCAGGTTCCTGCAATGGCATCTGGAGGAGGACGAGCGTCCTTAAGGATCGGCCACCACCTGCTCCCTCTCTCGCAGCAGCCGGCGGTTCTCCTCCTTCAGTTTCTCCAGCTCCATCTCCAGCTCCCGGATCCTGGAGTCCTGTGCGGTGGTGGTGACCTCCTTGAGCCGCAGGCGGTTGTTCTCCTCCTCCATCCGGCTCAGGCATTTCTCCAGCTCCAGGTACTCCCGGATGAGCTCCTGCTTGCTCATGTCCTGCAGGCTTTCCGCATGGTATTTTTCGTAAGTCTCTGAGAAGTCCTTTTGTAAAAACTCTGACCCGTCGTCGCTCCCCATGCCGTCGCTGCCCGTCCCGTCGTCCTCTTCCTCCACGTCCTCCTCGGTGCTATCTCCTTTGGCGAAAGAGTTGGCATGGAAGGATGGCAGCGAGGCCAGACCTCTCCGCTGAGGGGGGCACAAGTCTGGTTCCTCCTGGTCATGATCCTCCATCAGGAATTGCGTGGTGTTATACGGTGCCACCGGCTGACCCTTGGCAAACATCTCAGCCCTCATCCTGGATGCCCTCTGGGACTCACGCTCCTCCAGACGCTTCTTCTCCTCCCAGGTCAGCTTGTTGTAAGGCTTCCACTTCCGCTTCTTCTTGGATGGGCGCCGTCGATGCCTTTTCTTGCCCAGCTCCTTCCACTCTTCCTCTTGCTGGGATCTGCCACGGCTCAGCTGCCCGGGCTTGGGATAGTCACCCACCACCTTGCCGCTGTCGTGGTCCTCTTTTTCTGGGCAGGACAGGGTGGAGGGACTTCTTCGCTGGCACTCCCCTCTCTCCTCCTCTGCTCTCTGTTGCCACCCACTATCTTCTTGGCAGGCCAGCAGGGATCCCCCACCTGCCAAACTTTTGCAGGGCAGGCTTGGCTCCTGAATTCCCACTTCAGCCATGGCACCCCAAGAATTGCAGTTTGGGGTGCAGCAAAAGATGAAAAGCAAAGTCTCTCTTGGATGCAAATAATTTGCACTAAGTTCTGCTCAGTTCACCATTAAAACTGATAAAATGTCCATGGAGATCTGGGAACAGTAGAGATCAACTTGCCTGGAGGCTGCATCCACCTTGCATGACAGCAGCTGGGTCTTGATAAGAAGCTCTTCTTGCAAGCAACAGCAGAGGCAGCACTATCTTCTTCCCACTTCAGAGACCAGCGTGTTGACTATTGAGGCTGCACTGGAATGCAGTGGTTGTGCACTGCCACCAACTGGCAGCTGCGGCTAACACACCCTGGAGAAGCAGTCAAGCACCCGCCTCCTCCTTCCTTCTCTCCTTCGCCTTAACTTGCACACTCGCCAACCAACCTCCGACTGCTACTGCCCAGCCTGGGACGCTTGCTTTTATAAAGAACCCGGCCCCCTTACTGGAGCGCATGCGCTAATTTCAGCTCTGTGCTGCACCATGGGAAATGTAGTCCGAGCTCATAGTCGCTGATGAGGGGTCAACGTCTATTTGACTACCACTCCCACAAGACCTCTGATGTCACTTGCGCGGTGACCAATCAACGACCCCGAAGCCGCATCTGCCTATTCTGTAAAGCGATTGGTTAAAAGGCTGACGGGCTGTTGCTAAGCTGGAAGTGAAAGCCTATTGGCTGAGATTCTTGTCGGTTAAGAATTTTTAAACCAATCAGCGAAAGTGGGCCGTACCACTTGGACGACAGAGTGGGTGTAATCTGATATTTTGTAGTGTAGCCTTTTTTCCCCAGTCAGTAGTACGGGAGCTCTGTAGACGGTTTTTCTTTAAACCATGACACGATAAGAAAACTCAATGAAATTTGAAATAGGTTTACATTAGTTGGCAGGTTTATAATTTACGTCCCCTCCAACGTAAAGCGAATCGAACAGCTGGAGACTAAGTAGTCCTGTAGAGAAAGGTCCATACAAGATCTGCTCTGTCGTGGAGACCATGGTCATTTGTGACAACGATTTATATAGTGGTCGAAGAAACATTGATAACACATTGGAAGCGTCGTGAAGATATTTTAGCCAGCGAGCGAGTTCGAGCGGAGTAATACTAACCGTCGTATAGTCAATAACAATGATGTGTGGATCCCTCCGCAGAGGCCGTGTAAACATAAGCCGTATATAGTTCCGTCTTAAAGCGGAAAAGACTGCACAGGGCAGCCAACAGGAAGTGTGTGTTTTGGCCCTCACATGGTCAATAAATACTATCAGACCGTGGGATATTTGCCCAGGGTGATCTATATTTGACTATATAATACAGATTATATTGGGATGTACTGTGCTAATATACAGTACATACAGTATTAATCTATGGCCACAGCGTTCCGTAAATCCTATTACGGTTTCCGAGATCGGAAGGATGTGGCGTTCATAGAGGCAAATGTTTACCGGATCCGTCTTTTTTTCGATGCCGCAGCGCCGGGTCCCAACGTTTCTATGAACATTTACTCGCCTGACAGATGAGCAAATACTCGTCCGTGGCGGATCGTGTTAAGGACTCCTCACATTGGCGCATGCCTCAGCGCAACGTATTCGCACCATAAACTAGTCTTTTTTGCACGTGTATTGGCGTATGTTAGTTTTTGCGTACGACACACAACCACGCCCAGAATTAAATGGCTATTTAGCCAAATGAGTTCCAGATGTGCTCTTTTTCCTGCAGAATCGCGCATCCACCATAGACTTTTAAGAGGACCTTCGGTGTGCGCAAAAGTAGAGCATTCTGCGTCCCCCCCCCCCCCCCCCCAGACACGTGAAATGCACACACAAAAATCGCAGCACGTTCTATCTCTGGGTGTGCACTTGAAACGCCTCCTCGATTGTTTTCAAACTACATCGCGCGGCACTCGTGATACGATTTTTCTCATTGAAGTCAATGGGAAGCACTTGCGATACTCTGATGCGCGTGAAACGTGCACCTGAACATCGCAACTTCACGGAAGTGATACAAAGCGGCTTTGAATCAAAAATGCTCGCATCGCCAGAAAAACGTACGTTGGCAAGTGCAATATCGCAGTCGCCTGTGTGAATGTGGTTTTAGGCAAGCATTACTCAATGGAAGCCATCTGACCTGCGGTCCTTGTGCAATGAAATTGCAGAAAGGTCGCGGGTAACTGCGTCATCGCCCAGCAACGGCGCGGGAAAGAAGGGATTAAAATTTTTTTTAAAAAAGTCAAAAACACTGTACGGCGCATGTCTAACAATTCCCACCAAGCTGGGGGCTCATTTTACCGACCGCGGAAGGATGGAAGGCTGAGTCAACCTTGAGTCGGCTACCAGAACCATGCGGGGATTGAGCCTTCAGGTCGTGAGCGAGAGCTTAGGACTGCATACTGCTGCCTTAGCACTGTGCGCTAGACAGGGTACGTACGGATGCCGCCGCGGCACGGGGTCAGATACCGCTGCGGGCTCCCACATGTGGAATCCGACCTGGTCCTGTGCAGCCGGCCTTAGGCCTCATGTCCACGGGCCCGCAGACATGAGGCCAGACAACACATTATACTCACTTGTCCGGACGCTGCAGGCCAAATCTTTCTTCTGCCCAGCGGATGCGCTCGGGACGTTAACGGTGTGCATGCACAGTGATGTCTTTTTTTTTGCTCCTGCTTTTCCGCGGTCCGGACACAGTGATAGCTGCGTCTGTACCGCAGATCCGGTCGGCTTCCATTGTCTTCAGTGGAAGCCGTCAATGCGGGAAAACCGCACAAAAATGGAGCATGCTGCGGTTGTTTTCCCGTGTGCGCGATCCGCGTGCCAGGGAAGATGAATTACCTGCGGATGCCAATGATTGCCTACGGGCACGGATCGCACGCGCAGGAGAACTGCATGGTTTTTAAAATTCTACTTTTGCCGCAGACATGAGGCCTAAAGTGTTAACGGCGCTCCTGTAGTAGCCACAGAACAGATCATCTACCCGCGTCCACAGAGGTGACGAACGCACGCGTGAAGAGGGCCTTAGGGGCTCATTCACACCGGCACTCTTGGTCTGTGACAAACGCTCCGTTTCCAGTGCGTTTCTATTATTGGTGCGTTTGGGTTTTTTTAACGTCCGTGCTGCATCTGTGTTCACTGCATTTTTCAGATGTGCAAAAAAAAAAAAAAAAAACAACCCACACATTCCATGCCAAGTGATGACACTTTTGTCACCACACACAGAAACCTGAGTGCGCAAAAACACTGAATGCAGATACTAATGTGTATTCACTGCATTGTTTTTTTAAAAACACACTTTAATGGCCGGTGAAAACAGTCCGACACAAGACACGGTGTGAACATCGGTCTGTGGAAAACACGTCTGAAGACAACCGGTTAATGGATGTAGTCAGTCAGTAAAAAAAAAAATTATCTCCTATCGTTGGGCGTTCCCTCGGGACCCAGCACCCAAGGTTTTCAATGGAGCAAGCAAAATGTCGCATGGCGTGCGAGAAGCAGAGGAGTGCGATCGAGGTCTCCCATTAAAAGCAATGGGAAACGCTTGCCAATCCTGCGGATTATGGTCCAGAATAGGAGACGGCGTTTTGTTGGGTTTTTTTGTTTATATTGTCACACAACAAAAATAGTGCGAAAAATATACACGTGAATTAACCCATTAAAGTCTATTCATTCTGTAATACAACGCGGTGCGGGCCCCTGTGAACGAGCCCTCAGGTTATTACAACGAACAAAGCCCAACAAATCACAATATTCAGCAGTTAGGCCTTATGCACACAACCAAATTTGCGCAGCTAATCAACCGCGTAAAAAAAATAATATATATATATATCTCTATCACAACCAAACGAAGCATTGGATTCCAATCTATTCATTCAGATGAACGATTTTTGGGCACGACCCCCCCCCCCCCCCCCAAAAAGAAAAAGACACACTGGTAAAAATATTTTCGGTTGCCTATTTCATATGGCGCGTTTGCCGAGATACGCTGGAAGCTCCCATAGACTTCAATGGAAGCTGGAAAAAAGGGAGGGGGAGTTTACCTGCGTACAGCGCTGGGAAAAGAAGACCGCGGCCGCTATTTAAGCATTATTAGTCATTCCGAGCATTTTACAGCGATCATCGCTACTGCGTCTTTTTTTTTTTTTTACCAAAACGCAGCAGCGGCCCTCTTGAATGGCTGAAAATGTGGCTAAAGTTCAGGACTCGATTGCGGTAATAATTCATTCGTGTGATAATACGGTGCGTACCGGCGAACGTAAAAACACATACGGTCCTGTGAAGGAGGCCTTTGGTCAATTTCAAGTTATTTTGGTCATGCTTTGCGCAGGCAATACGCAGTGAATAGAACCTGTGGCTTTTAATGGGCTCATTCACAAGCGTATTCTGCGGGCAGCTTTCATTCGTGAACACAGCGTGCTCTATTTTACTGCACATATTGAACTGATTATACTAAGAATTTACCATTTCAGTGAATGGAAGCAGAATTGCGTGTTTTTTTGCATGCGCACTGAGCAGGGCACAGCAATCCCCAAGTGCGGTACCCTCAGGCCATATTCACACCACCATATATAAACCTCATACATGGTTGCCTTGCTTCTCAATGCAGTTGCCATTTTTTTCCATGTCCGTATCAGAAACCACGGTGAATTGCGTTCAAAGCGTGTACGGTTTTCCCAGTGCGGTTCTTACTGCACATTAACAGCAGCATGTAAATCCAGCCTTATGCCCGCCGTACAACAAGTATGAGCCCCAGCAAGGAAAACAATGAGCTTGCTGAGCACTGTGCATAGTAAATATATATTTTAGGCCAACAATCTGATTGTTTCACCTACAACATGCCACTCTCACCTCCACTGCTCGTACTGCCAGCATTCCAGGACCTGCTGCAGGGAGTCTCCCCACAGATTGTTTGCACTTGTGTGTTCAATTTATGTTCCTATTGTTGTAACCTGTGCTGAATTGTGGGAGGCCAGGTACTTACCCGAGGCCGTGAGTGATCAGTGGGCACGGGAGCGGGTACAACGCCCCCGCACCGCCACTTGTTAGGAGGCAGGTTTCCAGTTCATTATTAGAAAGCTGCGTTCTTCTGTAATAAATGGCGCTGCGGAGGCGTAGTACCGTACCATCCTCCATTGTCATACGGAATATCCCAGAGGAACATTCCATGGCCTAAAAGGCTGGTTTCACACGAGCGTGTACATCTTCGCACACGCAGGAGCGCCGCGGAGCGAATGTTGCTTTTTTTTCACACGCATCAGTGTATATTTTCCTGCTTTTTTGCGTGCCGATGCTCCTAGCCATTAAAATCGCTAATTAGTCTAATGAGTTCAAGAGGTGTTCTTTTCCTGCGCAAATTTGCAGAGTATCACTTAGGAGAGCAGGCTGCGGTTTTTTTTTTTTTGGTGCGACCAAAATGCGCAGAAAAAAATATACGCAAGTGAACAAACCCATTGAAATCAATGTGTTCTAATCACTGAGTATGGCACGTAAATACGCCATAGAGCTTCTAAAGACGGCCGCATTCATGCACGTATAAAGTATACGTGCGCAATGCGCAGATAGTAGGACCTATTACTATTCTCATGAACAGGTTTTGTGCGTGTGCAAAAAAATAGCACCTGCTCCACCTTTCTACGTATTGCGCAGCAAAGACCCCCATAGTCTATGGAAGGTGCGCAAATAAGCGCTTAAGTGTTCAATATGCTGCGCAATTCTATGAAAAACAGAACACATCGTATTAGTCTAAATAACCTTTCAAGCCGCAACGTGGGGTGTTGTGCATGCATGGCAACAGACCCTGCATGCGCAAAAACTACAGTACTGTGCGCCGATACGCGCGCAAATCAACCTCGTTCACTGTGCAAATACAAGGCATACTCCACAAGAAGAAAGTATATCTCTCCAGACCAAATAGGCCGTTTCACGTACAGCGCACATTTAGCATTGTGAATCCGCACGTGGTTTTAGTGCGGACACAGCCATGGTAGATCTTTTCCGCTGTGAGGGAATGCGAACTTTCGATGCAGAATCCGCAATCTGAAATTCTGCAATTCGTTCACAATTTTTTAAACCAGCCGTACTGTGGTGGGGTCCGCAAGATGGGGAAATTGTGGCAAATTGCGCCAGAATTATCAAAACTGCCGCGCATAACTTGATCCATTGCAAGCTCTGAGTTGTACAGAGGGATTTATTTCTTTTACACATGGCATTCAGATTTTGACGTGGATCCGTAGCATTTTCACCTCACAATAAAAAAAGATTTTGGTGAAGAATATTCCGCCACATACTCGCTCGCCTCCAGGGCTTCTCTAGAGCAGCACCGGTCCTCTGGAACGCTCTACCCCAAATCATCCGAATATTCCGAATACCACATGTAACTCTTGTCATTTCTGCAAATTTCATATTGTTTGTGTTCTCCATGTGCCTCGAAAGCGCTGCGGAATTAGGGCTCATGTCCACGGGCGGATTGGATTTGTGGAACCCGCACGGGAATTCCGCAAATCAAGCCACCCATAGGGACGCATGGGCGTTCGCAAATCAATTTAAGCATGCAGATTTGATTTTTTTTTGGTCCGGAAAACAAATCGCAGCATGCTCCAATTTTCTGCTGGTCCAGCAGGGACGGCTTCCATTGAATTTAATGGAGGCCGTCCAATCCACGGCACACCTGACACTGCGGACGCGCGGTGGATCGCGCGAGACGGCAGGAGATTTGAAAAAAGTGGAAAGATCTTCTCGGATGACGCTGCCTGGGAAATACAGGTAAATAGGGCTCGCCGGACGCGGGCAGGGTAGGGAATCCAACCCGCTCGTGGACATGAGCCCTAAGTTGGAGCCATACAAATAAAGATTATTATGTGAAAGCGTATATTTACATGCAGAGGAATGATTTTTTGACGCGCCCCAAAAAAATATCATACATCAAAAAATAGGACTTGATGGTATAACACTGGTGGCTCCATAGACTCCTATGGGAGACTATGCGAGCCGGCTGGCAAAGGGAGATGAAGGGAGTCTCCGCGGTGGGGCACTCCCTTTATCCCCACAGCGGGGATGCCTTTTCATTGTTCAGGTAGCCGAGGGATATCATGACTGCGGCGTCATTCACCACAAGACGCCGCAGCCGGCTGTGCAAATGTATTAGTTCGAGATTTGCGAGTCTCACAACACACAAATCTTGCGCGATTTTCTTGGCTGTGTGAAAGCGGCCTAACTCTTGGATTTTTAATGTGGTTTTCAAATCTAGATATGGATTTGTCGCGGATTTTCAGCCTCCCATTAACTTCATTCACCGCAGACCCCGTGTCAGGAGGTGACAAGCTGCTACTTTTTTATTGCGCCTGTAAACTTATTTCGAAGGTTACGTCACGGTAATTCTGTGATCCCACCCTGACTCTCACATGACCGAATGTCATACATTGTGTAGCTGGGGCTCATGGTCTCATGTCCAGGCTAGATTCACGTGCTAGGAGAATATGATGCGCTGTACGGGGCTGTACCCCCCAAATATCCCCCTGGAAATGACGCCTTTAGGGGGAGAACATCCTATAATAAAAGCATCCAACACAAAAAGCCCTGAATGCGTATAAAATCAGAGGCGTACGGAGACTCAGTAGGGCCCAATGGTGCTATTATATTAGCGCTCCATGCGCTGTAATTGGCTTTCTGGAAGGGTGTATTTCGGGCCGTGCCATTATAAGGCTATTACACATAGACGTCTTTCACACAGACGCATGGTCAACGTGAAAAACCCACGGCATGTCTTATTCACGGATGAGAAATAGGACATGCCAGTGTATGTCAATGTGCGGTGTCTGTGTATATCAGACAGCACACAGATGAGTGTCCGTGTATATCAGACAGCACACAGATGAGTGTCCGTGTATATCAGACAGCACACAGATGAGTGTCCGTGTATATCAGACAGCACACAGATGAGTGTCCGTGTATATCAGACAGCACACAGATGAGTGTCCGTGTATATCAGACAGCACACAGATGAGTGTCTGTGTATATCAGACAGCACACAGATGAGTGTCCGTGTATATCAGACAGCACACAGATGAGTGTCCGTGCGCCGTCATATGCCCGTTGCACCCGAGTCTCTTGGACGTAACTCACACTTACAGCTGGTTGTGTCTGCGTATTTTACTCTACTTTTTCCACCCGCAAGGCGCAACGAAGACGCACCAATTGAAATGGCTAATTAGTTCCAGATAGTCTTTTCCTGTACAATCACGAAGTGTTTCACTCATCTACTAGTGTATCGCACACACATTTGCGCGCCCCGGCTAACTTCTATGGGGACTTTTGTTGCGTGACCGAAATGCGCAGCAAAATACTTGCATGAGAACAAACCTATTGACATCAGTGGGTCCTATTTACTATGTATTGTGCGCCTTAGGGCCCATTTACACGGGCGCATTTTCTGACCCTGCACTGCCTGCATTTTTTACTGACTGTATGCGGACCGCACATGGGCCAGTTAAAGTAAATAGGTGTATTCAGACGTGCATTTCTTACGCGGACCAATGTCCTATTTTGGTTCGTATTTATGGACAATACACGCAATGGACCAAGACTGCATCTGGCCGTGTGAATGAGCCTATAGGATACTTTCACACTGTGCATTATGTAGTTAGAAAATTGCTGCGACCATTTTGGACAGCCAAAAACAGAACGTGACCCACAACGGACAGATCGGAGGGGCGGCCGAGCAGAAAATCTGAGGGTAATATCCCTCCCAGTCCCAGGGCAGAATTTTGACCTGAGACCAGAAGGTCGCTTTAATTCTGCCTGCAATTCTGCATCAAAATTTGCAGTTGACCCTGCGGAATTTGTTGTGGAATTCGGCAGCTGAATTGTGTCCGGTGCGTCCCGGCGGAAAATCGCACAAAATTTACGCATTGCGAGATGCACAAATATTGCCAGAATATGAACCCTCTTCTTTGGAATACGGTCATATACAAAAGCAATTTTTTTTTTTGTCGCATGCCGGTGCGGGAAAGATTGTGGCATGTCCTATCTTTGGGCGGAATGCATCACTCATTGTTATCAATGGGCACGGAAAGCACATCACATGTTGCGCAAGGCGCACGCGAACGCGATGCAAGGTTTCCCATTGAAAACAATGGAAAAAATTTGCTGATCTTCCGGGACACAAAAACCGTTTTGCTGCGTACTGCGTATTTTATGCGCTTGGAACATACGCATGTAACACATGGACCACATATGCCCGTGAGTGACCCCTTAGGCCCCTTTCACACGAGCGTGTGCATACTTGTGGACTAAGTAGATGATGATTTTTTTTTGCGTATGCAGCAGCGTATATTACTATAGTTTTTGCGCCCGTAACACATGCTCATTTTCGTGCGCCAAACAAAGACGCGCCAATTGAAATGGCTCATATGTCTTGACGAGTTCCAGATGTGTTCATTTTTCCAGCGCAAATTACACAGCATTTCACGGATCTCCTTGCATATTGCGCACGCATTTCTGCACCCCCCCCCCCCCCATGGACTTCTATGGGGACATTTGGTGCGCACATACGCAGAAAAATAGAACATGTTCTATTTTTTTTTTTGCGCAACCAAAATGTGCGTGTAAAATACGGAAATGTGAAAGAACACATTGAAATCAATGGGTTCTATTCTCTCCGTATTGCGCGCGCAAATTTATCGCATGCAAATACGTTCAAGTAAAGCCGGCCTTACTATCTGGAAAATGATCATGTGCCGCGATGACTTTATATCGCTGTGCACGTACCACCTGTAAGTAATTCTACCATACAGTCGGCGCCATTCTCTGAAGGCCCTCTCCTTACTGATATCCGTACAGCGACAATCGCTACGCTATCCAGTATATATATGGGAATGTTCTGTTTGTCAGACTTATGAGTGGAGTCGCCCTTTTAAATTCTTCCTGTAGTATTGCACATGATAGGGGGGCGGAACTAAACACTCTGCACATGATTGACAACTCAACTGGCCAATCGCATTCTTTTCAGTTGCTTCATGTGTACTTAACCTTTTCTGTACCACGTAGGCCTTTATTGTCAGGCGTGTTGTAGTGTCACGACGACCACAACTGCATCTATTCAGATTTGATTCGTTAAGGGAGTTGTCTGATTAGAAAACCTTATCGTAGATACCCTGTAAGGGAATTCTGGGAGGTGGAGGTTGTGGTCTTCAGTTCAGGATCCTCACCTATTAACTAGAGAGGAACGAGGCCACAACCGGTATCTCTTAATCTGCACAGTTTTTGCAATGACAACCCATTGATTTTTTTGAATCGGAACTGTGTAATCTATTGTTTGGCCTGTGGTGGTGCTACAGGGAAATTGAACACTTACTCATAGGTTCCTCCACACTTTACCACTGATCGCCGGGGGTCTTAACAGTAGGACAATCTGTGGTCATCTTATTGGGGTAGGGGATAACTTGCTGATCAACGGGGATCCGACCTGATCATGAGAATGGGGTTCCTGAAGGTCCCTGAATCGATGCAGCAATTTATTTCTCCATTAACCCTTTCCAATCCAATTTGTATCCCGGTTTTCCAAGAGGGCTTACTCTTTTTCTGCCGTTATATAACAGCGCTATATGCTGGCTAAAGCCAGTACTGCATGAGGTGACACGTTGGATAGGCTCCAACAGCAGAGAGGCTGGCAATATACAGTAAGAGAACCCCGACGGACGTCTTCAAACATCAGAGGTGTACAGCCTTAAATCATAATGTCTTCAGACGTCAGACAGTGGATTGGAAAGGGTTAATTTCAAGAGGCTTGTCAGAGATAGCCAAGATTAAGCTCTCGCTATCTTTGGCAGTCCCACCAAAATTAATAGAGCAGTGGTACGCATGCATGATCATCCATTTAGGGTGCCTTCACACTGGCGATGAAATCGCACGGTTTCCCAGCGCTGTGAGGCTGCAAGAAATTGCAAAACTATGAAGCCAATGGCTTCAAATGGCTCCATGCACAAGTGCAAATTTAAACGCTTGTGACGCAACGTTAAAACAAAATCGCGGCAGACCCATTGAAATCAATGGGAGATGCTCGTGATCCTCTGCCACTGCTGTGACTGCAGTGGCAGGGGACTCCCTGTGGTGAGGATTCTCAGGGGGATGTTGAAATATAAGCCCCTCCCCCTCAAATAATTCATGAACTGTAGAAAAAAAATATATATATACATTTATACTTCACCTTGCAAGAGCAGTCATCTCTGGCGAGTTTTCTAGCAGGTCCCCAGCACTCTTCTTCCCCTTCTCTTCTGGCCAGGGATTTAAAAATCCCTGCCTCTTGAAAGCACTGCTTCTGATTGGCTGAGCGCTGTGACCAATCAGAGGCAGTCACTTAGTAATAGTACACAGAGCGTGTACTATTACTAAGTTGAGCCACAGAAATTGCACTATATTACTAAGTGGGTCCACAGAGAGGGCATTATTACTAAGTGGGGCCACAGAGGGTGCACTATATTACTAAGTGGGGCCACAGAGAGGGCATTATTACAAAGTAGGGCCACAACGAGTGCACTACATTACTAAGTGGGGCCAAGGAGAGTGCACTATATTACTAAGTGGGTCCACAGACAGGGCATTATTACTAAGTGGGGCCACAGAGGGTGCACTATATTACTAAGTGGGGCCACAGAGAGGGCATTATTACAAAGTAGGGCCACAACGAGTGCACTACATTACTAAGTGGGGCCAAGGAGAGTGCACTATATTACTAAGTGGGTCCACAGACAGGGCATTATTACTAAGTGGGGCCACAGAGGGTGCACTATATTACTAAGTAGGGCCACAACCAGTGCACTACATTACTAAGTGGGGCCAAGGAGAATGCACTATATTGCTAAGTGAAGCCACAGAGGGGACATTTTGTATGGAAAATACTGCGCTGGTTTTCCAGGGAGAATACTATTGATGGCCTATTCTTTACCGATCAGCTGAGCGGGCGCATGCTGTCTGCGCCGCAAATACACAGTGGTTGGAGCGGAAGTAGTGGCTGGTGCTTGTAACTGCAGGCACGGCTTGCGTTGATTTCTACACAAAGGTCGGCGCAGAGACTGCCTCAGCTTCAGCTCCGACCTCTGTATATTTGCGATGCTGACAGCATGCGTCTGCTCAGCTGATTGTTCAGGGTCCCAAGCAACAGACCCCAGCCGATCAACTATTGAATGATGACCTATCCTCAGGATAGCTCATCAGTAGTATTCTCCCTGGAAAACCCCTTTAAATTGACCTGTATGAACCAGTGTTAAAGGGTATCAGGACTCAAACCTAGGACCTCTTGCTCTCAGAGCAGCGTCTCACCCTGCTGAGCCATCCAGACCTTTTGACAAGTTCCCCCGTATACCTTGCCCTTGTTTTCCAGATCCTACTATCCAGCCCCTGTTCTAGCTCCGCCTGTTCCTGATTAGGACTTCCTATAAAACCTGGCCCTGACACTCTTTCCTTGCGTTATTATTCTGCTCCACAGCATTTGGTCAAGCATCACTTCTGCCTGCTCCTCTGCTATTGCTACAAGACCTCCTGATACAGACCCCTGGCTTTCCATCTGACTACGCTACCCGCCTCATCTATCTATACTGCAAAGTTAGACCTCCCGTTGCTGACTCCTGGCTCTTCCCTGACTACTCTCCAGACTTGCGGCTATTACACCTGAGGCTCCAAGCCCGTGTTTGAAACCTCTACAAAGGGGTTGTCAAGTTTAAAAAATCCATGTTTATATCCATTATAGGGAATTATAGGTTAATAGATGAGGTTCCCTATTCAGGATCTTCATCTTGGTGCAGCTCTGCAACACCTCATCCAGTCATATGCGGTCTTCCCCATTGCATGTTGCTGAGTTTTGGCATCTTTATTACAATTGGAAACTTTGCTTTCTACTGGAATTCACCTTTAATGTGGGTGTGAGTCAAAACAGGATATAAGCCGCAATGACATTTAGAAAACCTCTGCACCGTGCTCTGAGAAGCACACGCCTGCATGATGGGTCGCTGTCGCTGATGAATTCATCTGGTACTTTTATTTGTCATGTTTCAAAGTTTCCAAAAGTTCCTTGTACTACGTCAGTGATGTTATGGCAGCAGGGATTACAGAAAAATCACCTCGGTGAGTCACGAAGATATGGCGGCTCTCAAAGTGTAAATCCAGTTTTAAAAACCTTCTGACTAAGACATGTGAGAAGTTATCACCTCCTAGGGAGAGGAAAAGACGGATCTTATGATGCATTCGGAAAGCACATCTTCACCTCTCCTGAGTCTCCTGAGAACTCTCCAGCAAGGGCACTTAAGGGCTCATTCCTAGCGTGATTTCACCACGTATTACGCGAGTGATATATGCCTGCGTAATACATGGTAAATGGAGTCAATGAAAGTGCATTGATTGTTCCATTCACATTAGTGTATATACATAATGTGTAATATGCACGTGAAAAATAACGCAGCATGTTCTATTTTCCCGCGTATCACACCCATACAGGCCTATAGTTCTCTATGGGTTTTGTATTCAATACTGCCCATACGCAATATATTGTGTATGGATGGCGTTGCATACACAATGCCGCTATGAGACAGAGAATGGAATGTAAAAAAGAAACAAATCACACTGCGCATGACAACATGCTTGAGATACGTATCACAATCGCTGCCATTCGTGGTGGTAGCCGGCTCCCACGATGGTAAAATGCTAAGTGAAGTGGTGTAGGGAGGAGAGTGCGGCAGGTGCGGACCGCCCCGGGTGCTATCACTGAGGGGAGTGACAGCTCTCTGATGCTCCTGCCTGCTCTCCTGGAGGAGCAATCCATAGAGGTGGACACTGAGCCCTCACTACTCTGGACAGAGGCGGCACAGCCTAGGATCTCCACAACCTCAGCCTCGGACAGAAATCCCAGCACCTACTCCCACTGCAGAAAGACCCGCTGCGCTTCGGGACCCCCGAGCAGCAGCTCCTCCAGTGCCAGGTGATGGGCTTCTCTGTACAGGTCCGGGGGAGAGGGGGCACAAAAAAAATTTCCACACCGAGTACCACCTGACCTTGCTACGCCACTGGCTGAGTGATCCATGCAGCGTTTTACGCGTATAGTCATGGGAATGAGAACTAACTGTTAAGCCAGCTTCACGCGAGATGTCTGCGTTGCGAGTTGGCCTTAAGTTTATGCACACGTGTGACCAGCATTGCCCATCCTGGATTGCGAAATGGGTAAATATGGCCTTAGGCAGCAATAGTGCTAGAATTGCTTCTCCTCTGTTACAGCCCATCAGTGCTAAGGAATGACAAGTTATGCATTTGGACATATTAGTGGGAGCACCAGCGTTGTATTTGGCTGCAATTTGCTTAACCGCACATCGACTGTTCTTCAGAACGATTCCTGCCACCCTCCTTTGACCCCTTTTATCGACCAGTTATTTACAGCCACAGGATCCCATTTGGCTGGATGTTTTTCCTCGATCACACCATTTTTAGGCTACACTGTTATATGAGAAAACCAGACAAGGTTGGCAGAGATTATGGTCTGTGAACAGAAACCTCCTTGCACTTTCGAGCCCCACATCTGGCATCGAGAAGGAAACTGGAGTTGTTGTCCGTTTGCAAAGACTGTACTGTTGAGGTGCCTGAGGAATAAAAGTTGTTTGCTCAGAAAAGAAGTCATGATGTCTTCTTTCCGTCTGGAGATGCACCCATGCTGGAAGGCGCCTTGTATGCCCTACAAGCGGGCCTTCGCCTGGGGCTATCCTTTACTGGTACTCCCGTGACCAGTAGCCCCGAAGGTTCCAGAGGTCTTCCTTGCGTTGAGTCAATCGATGTTCCAGCCTGGGAGGCCTTTCACACTTATCAACTATAGTCAGGTCACTTTCACCACTTCACACACAAGTACTCTCCTTGTTTCCCCAAGGTCTCTGTCTGGGCAGAGTTTGGTGACCCGCATACAGATGGGTGGCAAATTGTGCCAGAATCAGCAGGTTGAACCAACCTTTACCTAATGTGTATTGGCACCTTTAGTGGGGACAGCCTGACATTGTTTTAGAGGAAGGTCTACATTTCATTACGGAGACAAGCTTGCATGAGAAAAAGTTTTTAAGTCTCCCTGACAAACATTAGTCGACGCTGGTGTGCGAAAACACATCTACGGCCAGTAAATTTAGCATTACACATACAAGTTACGCCCGCGGACCCTGGAAGAAGTCAGTTGTGATCTCCATGGTGACCACAAACAAAAACATGGCCATTCTCAATTCAGATGTAAATGCTGCTGCAAAAGCCTCTGCAAAGTTCACTCGAGGCAAAACGGAAGGACAGCCTGCAAGTGTGGGCACTTTGAGGGATTAGATCTCCTTATAGGGGTTGCCCTAGCAGAAGGGAAGGAGTGCCATACGTTCTTCTTAGGACCCTTTAATTCCTATTTGCTGGAATAGGAATATGCTGTACATCCTCGCTGCAGGACGCTCAGCAGACGGCGGTGGGAACCTCTTATTTTCCACCCAGGATATAAGTGGCGCCGATCACAGAAGTTGCATGATACCTGTAGGATGCGTTTACGATACATACTGACATGCAGAACCTCCATGTGTCAGCGACCTGATCTCTCCCCGTTGAAGTCAACCGCGCTTGAAAAAATATGGATCACTGATTTTAATCCATTTGTAGGTCTGTATTTAAAGTCACCCTCTGTTCTTGGAACAAAGTTTGTCTTGGGACTAGAGATGAGCGAACGTACTCGTCCGAGCTTGATATTCATGCGAATATTAGGGTGTTCGGGATGCTCGTTACTCGTAACGAGTACCACGCGGTGTTCCGGTTACTTTCAGTTTCCTCTCTGAGACGTTAGCGCGCTTTTCTGGCCAATTGAAAGACAGGGAAGGCATTACAACTTCCCCCTGTGACGTTCAAGCCCTATACCACCCCCCTGCTGTGAGTGGCTGGGGAGATCAGATGTCACCCGAGTATAAAAATCGGCCCCTCCCGCGGCTCGCCTCAGATGCGTTGTGAGTTAGCTGAGGGACAGTGGTATCGTGCTGGAGCTGCTGTAGGGAGAGCGTTAGGAGTCAGTGTAGGCTTCAAGAACCCCAACGGTCCTTCTCAGGGCCACATCTAATAGTGTGCAGTACTGTGTTAGCACTGTATTTTTTTTTTTCTTTCAAAATTGGATCTGCAGAGCATTGCGCCCTGCAATAGGGACAGAAGTGGTGGTTAGGCAGGGAGAGTGTTAGCAGTGAGTGTAGGCTTCAAGAACCCCAACGGTCCTTTCTAGGGCCACATCTATCCGTGTGCAGTACTGTCCAGGCTGCTGTTAGCAGTGTTGCATATTTTTTTTTTTTCTCAAAACCGGCTGTGCAGAGCATTGCACCCGGCATTAATACTACAGGGATAGAATTGTGTAGGCAGGGCCAGAAGACATACATTATTCATTGAATAGACGGCAGTGTGGCTTTTCCTTTGAAAAACAAGGGAAAAAATTCTATTTCGCCTGCCTCTGACAGTCCTCAAGGGCTCTGGGTACGTGTGTGCTGCGTGCAGAACGTTACAAAAAATCAGACGCAGCCAGCTACGTTTTACTGCAGGCTTGCGCCAATTTTTTTCCTGCATGGGAAATCCCTGATCTGCTGGAGCCAATAACTTTGCATCACTGCAGTTCTCTGACACATTTGCAGGGCCACAACACAGTTATTAAACGTAGTAGTATTCATTGAATACACGCAGTGTGGCTTGTCCTTTGAAAAACAAGGGAAAAAAATTCTATTTCGCCTGCAGGCTTGCGCCAATTTCTTTCCTGCATGGGAAATCCCTGATCTGCTGGAGCAAATAACTTTGCATCACTGCAGTTCTCTGACACATTTGCAGAGCCACAACACAGTTATTAAACTTAGTAGTATTCATTGAATACACGCAGTGTGGCTTGTCCTTTGAAAAACAAGGGAAAAAATTCTATTTTGGCTGCAGGCTTGCGCCACTTTCTTTCCTGCCTGGGAAATCAAATCACTGGTAATACACCATGCTGAGGGGTAGGGGTAGGCCTATAGGACGTGGACGCGGGCGAGGACGCGGAGGCCCAAGTCAGGGTGTGGGCACAGGTCGAGCCAGTGCGGTGGCCAGGGGTAGAGGCAGGGCCAGACCGAATAATCCACCAACTGTTTCCCAAAGCGCCCCCTCGCGCCATGCCACCCTGCACAGGTCAAGGTGCTCTACGGTGTGGCAGTTTTTCACAGAGACGCCTGATGACCGACGAACAGTGGTGTGCTACCTTTGTCGCGCCAAGATCAGCTGGGGAGCCACCACCAACAGCATGCGCAGGCATATGATGGCCAAGCACCCCACAAGGTGGGACGATGCCCGTTCACCGCCTCCGGTTTGCACCACTGCCTCTCCCCCTGTGCCCCAACCTGCCACTGAGATCCAACCCCCCTCTGAGGACACAGGCACTACCGTCTCCTGGCCTGCACCCACACCCTCACCTCCGCTGTCCTCGGCCCCATCCAGCAATGTCTCTCAGCGTAGCGTCCAGACGTCGCTAGCGCCACAGTTTGAGGGCAAGCGCAAGTACGATGCCACGCACCCGCACGCTCAAGCGTTAAACATGCACATTGCAAAATTGATCAGCCTAGAGATGCTGCCGTATAGGCTTGTGGAAACGGAGGCTTTCAAAAGCATGATGGCGGCGGCGGCCCCGCGCTACTCAGTTCCCAGTCGCCACTACTTTTCCCGATGTGCCGTCCCAGGCCTGCACGACCACGTCTCCCGCAACATGGTACGCGCCCTCACCAACGCGGTTACTGCCAAGGTCCACTTAACAACAGACACGTGGACAAGCACAGGCGGGCAGGGCCACTATATCTCCCTGACGGCACATTGGGTAAATTTAGTGGAGGCTGGGACAGAGTCAGAGCCTGGGACCGCTCATGTCCTACCCACCCCCAGAATTGCGGGCCACAGCTCGGTGGTGGTATCTGCGGCGGTGTATGCTTCCTCCACTAAACCACCCTCCTCCTCCTCCTACGCAACCTCTGTCTCGCAATCAAGATGTGTCAGCAGCACGTCGCCAGCAGTCGGTGTCACGCGGCGTGGCAGCACAGCGGTGGGCAAGCGTCAGCAGGCCGTGCTGAAACTACTCAGCTTAGGAGAGAAGAGGCACACGGCCCACGAACTGCTGCAGGGTCTGACAGAGCAGACCGACCGCTGGCTTGCGCCTCTGAGCCTCCAACCGGGCATGGTCGTGTGTGACAACGGCCGTAAGCTGGTGGCGGCTCTGCAGCTCGGCAGCCTCACGCACGTGCCATGCCTGGCCCATGTCTTTAATTTGGTGGTTCAGCGCTTTCTGAAAAGCTACCCCCACTTGTCATACCTGCTCGGAAAGGTGCGCCAGCTCTGCGCACATTTCCGCAAATCCCACACGCACGCTGCCACCCTGCGGACACTGCAACATCGGTTTAATCTGCCAGTGCACCGACTGCTGTGCGACGTGCCCACACAGTGGAACTCTACGCTCCACATGTTGGCCAGGCTCTATGAGCAGCGTAGAGCTATAGTGGAATACCAACTCCAACTTGCACGGCACAGTGTGAGTCAGCCTCCTCAATTATTTACAGAAGAGTGGCCCTGGTTGGCAGCCATCTGCCAGGTCCTTGGAAAATTTGAGGAGTCTACCCAGGTGGTGAGTGGCGATGCTGCAATCATTAACGTCACCATTCCTCTGCTATGCATCTTGAGAAGTTCCCTGCAAAGCATAAAGGCAGACGCTTTGCGCTCGGAAACAGAACCGGGGGAAGACAGTATGCCGCTGGATAGTCAGAGCACCCTCCTGTCTATATCTCAGCGCGTTCAGGAGGAGGAGGAGGAGCATGAGGAGGAGGGGGAAGAGACAGCTTGGCCCACTGCTGACGGTACCCATGCTGCTTGCCTGTCATCCTTTCAGCGTGTATGGCCTGAGGAGGAGGAGGAGGAGGAGGAGGAGGAGGAGGATCCTGAAAGTGATCTTCCTAGTGAAGACAGCCATGTGTTGCGTACAGGTACCCTGGCACACATGGCTGACTTCATGTTAGGATGCCTTTCTCGTGACCCTCGCGTTACACGCATTCTGGCCACTACGGATTACTGGGTGTACACACTGCTCGACCCACGCTATAAGGAGAGCCTTTGCACTCTCATTCACGAAGAGGAAAGGGGTTCGAGAATGATGCAATACCACAGGGCGCTGGTGGACAAACTGATGGTAAACTTCCCATCCGACAGCGCTAGTGGCAGAAGGCGCAGTTCCGAGGGCCAGGTAGCAGGGGAGGCGCAGAGATCATGCAGCATGTACAGCACAGGCAGGGAAACATTCTCCAAGGCCTTTGCCAGCTTTATGGCTCCCCAGCAAGACTGTGTCACCGCTCCCCAGTCAAGGCTGAGTCGGCGGGAGCACTGTAAAAGGATGGTGAGGGAGTACATTAAGCACGACATTACTACCTCAGCTGTGTTGGGCAATGCAATGGGATATTTCTATGTACCGCCGGTGGGTTCCAGGGAGCCACCCATGCTGTAGGTGCACACGGAGTTTAACCTACATGTGTCCACTTGTAAAGAACCCCAGTCTGACTGGGGCATGCAGTGTGGGCCGAAGCCCACCTGCATTAAGCACGACATTACTACCTCAGCTGTGTTGGGCAATGCAATGGGATATTTCTATGTACCGCCGGTGGCTTCCTGGCACCCACCCCTGCTGTGGGTCCACAGGGAATTATAAATGCATCTGTTTCCACTTGTAAAGAACCCCAGTCAGACTGGGGCATGCAGTGTGGGCCGAAGCCCACCTGCATTAAGCACGACATTACTACCTCAGCTGTGTTGGGCAATGCAATGGGATATTTTTGTGTATCGCCGGTGGGTTGCGGGGAGCCACCCATGCTGTCGGTTGACAGGGACTTCACAATAGGGAGTTGTACCTGCCTGTGTCTATGAATTAAAAAGCCCGGTCTGACTGGGGGATGCAGAGACACCTTGACAGAATGAATAGTGTGTGGCACATAGGTTCCCCATTGCTATGCCCACGTGTGCAGCTCCTGATGGCGGTGGCACAGGATTCTATTTCTCATTGCTTCTGTACAGCATTGTGGGCTATCGCCCCGCCCCTTTTAAAGAGGGTCGCTGCCTAGCCGTGCCAACCCTCTGCAGTGTGTGCCTGCGGTTCCTCGTCCTGGCAGACGCACTTCTAAATAGACATGAGGGTGGTGTGGCATGAGGGCAGCTGAAGGCTGCGCAGGGACACTTTGGTGTGCGCTGTGGGGGGGAGGGGGGGCGGTTGGGCAGCATGTAACCCAGGAGAAGTGGCAGTGGAGTGTCATGCAGGCAGTGATTGTGCTTTGTTGGAGGTAGTGTGGTGCTTAGCAAAGGTATGCCATGCTAATGAGGGCTTTTCAGAAGTAAAAGTTTTTGGGAGGGGGGGGGGGCACTCTTGCCGCTATTGTGGCTTAATAGTGGGACCTGTGAACTTGAGATGCAGCCCAACATGTAGCCCCTCGCCTGCCCTATCTGTTGCTGTGTCGTTCCCATCACTTTTTTGAATTGCCCAGATTTTCACACAAGGAAACCTTAGCGAGCATCGGCGAAATACAAAAATGCTCGGGTCGCCCATTGACTTCAATGGGGTTCGTTACTCGAAACGAACCCTCGAGCATCGCGAAAAGTTCGTCCCGAGTAACGAGCACCCGAGCATTTTGGTGCTCGCTCATCTCTACTTGGGACCGCATGAGGGAGTAACATTATTTGATGCCTTCCGTTTCTGCTGGGCCCTACTTCTGACTTCCAAGATAGTTGTAACATGCCTCGCACTGACCAATGCATCAGTAGTCTGAGACACTTTACTCTGCTTGCAGATTGACCAGTATTGCTCGTGTGAGTAGCGCTGACCATCCAGAATGCAGCATGCCGTGTCCTAGACTACCAGTGCATTACCACAGTGTGCACAGGGTCGTTAGACAAGTGATGTGGCCATCTTAGAAGACAGGAGATGATCTGGTGACTGGCGGATCTGTGGGTGAATGGTGCAAATGGGAAGCACCAGGCAATATTACAACAACCCCCCTACCCAATCTCAAGACAAATTTTAAGGGTCGGTTTAAAGGGGTTGTCCTACGTCTAGCTGTTTTGCTGCAGGAAGCAGACAGCTCCATACATTGTGCAGTGGCCCAGTACTGCAGTGCTATTCAAATGAAGAGAACTCAGCCTGCAGTACCAACACCGGCCACTGCGCGATGGACAGCGCTGTCTGATTCCTACAGCAAACAGATAGAAGTGGGACAACCCATTTAAAGTCAGGCTAATGACTCACACCACGTCATTAAAGGGGGTTGTATGCATGGACGGCCTTAGCTATGTGCGACCTGGGGGGCACCGAGAATTTAGGTTGAGGGTGATTGCCACACTTGGGTCTATCTAGCCAGATACTCTCCTCCTCTGTGCAATATGCAGCAATCTCTTTTGGAGCCACAGAACAAAAAGACACTACAGGAGCAATCAATGGCAAATGGGCATAGAATTCTGGTACTGGTACTGTATTTATTAGCTAGCTTCTGGTGCTGTATTTATGGGTTGTGATGTTGTATTTATATTATGAGATTGATTTTGGTGCAGTGTTAATGTTATGAGGTTAGTTCTGGTACTGTATGTTCAGAACTTGGTACGGGTGCTGTATTTTTGTTTTGAGCTTGATTCTGGTGCTGTATTTATGTTTTGAGTTTGGTTCTGGTGCTATATTTATGCACTAAGCTTGCTTCTTGTATTTATTCCCTGAGCTGTTCTGGTGTGGATATGCTGCTATCCTGCTGCTTTCTGCACAAGTGAAGTACAAGCAGACTGCTCATCAGTGTGATGTATACAATTTTTATTCTCTTGGCGGGGGATGGGTGCCAAAAAATTTCTGCAGAGTGCCATCTAACCCAAGCCCAGTGCTGGTGTGTATGAGATAAGAAACACCATCGCTTTTGTTTGTGAGCAATGTTTCATATTGCACCTTAGCACCATTCACATAAATGCTGCAATACCGGACACAGCCCATAGATAAGAGTGTTCTCAATGAAGTATGTGCTATAAAGTGAGCCGAGCAAGGAAAATTCTCCAAAAAATGCAGCAAAACCTGAAAACCCTCATTGTATGCATGAATATTGTAGCACCCAAAATGCACCACAAAACAACACGTGGGGAAGTACCCGTCTCAAGATAGCGCCACCTAGTCTAGTGTACCATCATTACTCTTCTGCAATGCATGCAGCATTGTTATTCTATTGTACTATCAGGGTGCTGTGGCCCCTCAAGGTTAAGCTCTACAACTCCTAAGGCTCATTTACATGCAAACGATTGAAAGATTGACAGTTTCAACAATCATTTTGCATAAAGTACTAATGGGCACTAATGTCCATTAGCACTTTATCAAATTCATTTCCATGTAAATGAGCCTCTGGGAGCTGCTTGCAGAGAAAAGCAGGTAGTCTGTTCTCTGCATAGAGCTCCTTTCTTCTCACAAGGGCCTGTCAGTTGAATACAATGTAATCAGCTTCTCCATGCAGAACACAGCATGCGGTCTGTGTTATCTACTCTCCGACTAAACGCTGGATTTTATGCTCGCCTAAAAATCATCGTTCAGCCTAAGAGTGAAAGATGGAAGCATTTACACACAACGATTATCGCTCAAAAGCCATCGTTTAAGCGAATTTTGAGCGATAATCGGTGCGTGTAAATGGGGCTTTACCCACCAGCTATATAATGTATACTGCTGTGTAGACCCGGTGATGATTGCATACCCAAGAAAAGATTTCAGATGCAAAATATCTTTTATTTCTTCAAGCAGGTGGAATATTGATTCACAAAATATAATATAATCGGAAACTAGGTCAGTTTAATGAACGGCTGGAGGGAAGGGATTAAATCTTCTTGAGAATCTGCATATTAAGGTGTATAAAATATTATTAATCTTGAGTGCGGAACTAGACAGTTCTAGGTAGCGCTAGTTGCAGCATGATCCGCTCGCCTCCTCCTATCCTGCCGGGACATGTTTTAAATGTACAATATATTGTATAGATTTGTGAAACAATTGGCCGTGTTGCTGTACTGATAGGTGGGGGTCTCAAACAGGGGTGTAGCTATAGGGGGTGCAAAGGTAGCAGTTTGGAGTCTTCGGCCCTTCTAGGCAGACACCTATAAATGGCTTATGGTAGGCAGAGGGCCGTATAGCAGATTTTGTATGGGGGCCCAAGAGCTTCTAGTTACGCCTCTGGTCTCAAATACGGTAACAATCCCCCCCACTCCTATCAGAAATGTATGATATATACCAGGGGCGTAACTATAGAGGGTGCAGGGGATGCGGTTGCACCCGGGCCCAGGAGCCTTAGGGGGCCCATAAAGTCTCTCTTCTCCATATAAGGAGCCCAGTACTATGAATAAAGCCCTGTTACAGGTTTTGCATTGGGGCCCAGAAACTTCAAGTCATGCCTTTGCGCAGCATAGTTTAGGTATGGGTACGGGTACAGATAGAAGGGGGGCCCCAGATCACCTTTTGCATCAGGGCCCCTGAGCCTTTAGTTACGCCCCTGATATATACTATCGATACACCATAAATGTCTCAGATGGGAACACTCCTATTGCAGCCCTTACAAGTGATACAATCTGACACTGCAGCCCTCTGAGCAGAAAAGGTTTTGCGCTGCAGCCCTATAAACTACGAGATATTCGGGGATGAAAATACACAGCATATAAGATCACCAAAACCATTTTCCGAGGTGTGTATGCCAAGCCTAGCGAGATCACTGCAAACAACTGGTTTGTCTTGAAGCCATTCGACATGTAGAGACTGTGTCCTGCACTTGTGTGATTGTATCATGACAGCGGAAGGCCAAGTTCTCCATCAATGCCATATTACAATGTACTGGTTGTAATCCCCACTTCTGGTTGAAGGACGGATCTACAAAGCCTGGCAGGCACAATGTAACCTTGGCAGGTCCATGAAGAAGGCAACTGATATGTTGTGGTATAATCACTGTATTAGAAAAGCAGCGTGCAATGTGCATTGAGAGGCGGAGTGTATTTATAATGATGAGATAGATTTTGCTAGTGTAACTCTAGATATAGCCCTGAAGGGGTTGTCCAGGATTGGAAAAACAGGAGTTTTTTTTTTTCTTCCAAAAAACAGCGCCACACCTGTCCACAGGTTGTGTGTGGTATTGCAGTTCAGCCTGCATCACTTTATGGAGCTGAGCTGCAAGTCCAGAAACAACCCATGGACAGATGTGGCACTGTTTCTGGAAGAAAGCAGCTATGTTTTTCTAATCCTAGACATCCCTTTAATTCCATGCATCCATCGAAACCATCGTGTGATACAGTCTCCTGGGAAATATGCAATACCCTCAATTCTCTCGCCTTACTTGGTTCGGAGGCCAGCTCTTCCGCTTTTGAGTGGCTGTGCAGCCCACCCTCCTGCCCTTACACGCTGCAGCGTTCTACTGTTCTGCTCTTGCCCTCTACCTCAGCCTTTGCTCCTACCCTTGTGTGCATAAGTGGTGTCCTCTCTCCCCCTTGCTACCTCCATTACTGGCATTGTGCATCTCAGTGGCCTCCCATCGTGCAGTTGCCAACCTCTCTTGCCTTTGCACACCTCAACTTTTGCCCTTGTATACCGAAGCAGCCACCCCTACTGCCCACCTCTGTGGCCTCCTGCCCTTGCGCACCTTCCCTTCTTACCGTCCTGCTCTTGACCACTACCACAGCCATTGCTCCTGCCTTTGTGTGCCTAAGTGGCCATCTTAGGCACTTTCTTACTGTCATCCACCTCCACTTCTGGCCTTGCCAGCTCTTCTGCTTTTGAGTGGCTGTGCAGCCCACCCTCCTGCCCTTACACGCTGCAGCATTCTACTGTTCTGCTCTTGCCCTCTACCTCAGCCTTTGCTCCTACCCTTGTGTGCATAAGTGGTGTCCTCTCTCCCCCTTGCTACCTCCATTACTGGCATTGTGCATCTCAGTGGCCTCCCATCGTGCAGTTGCCAACCTCTCTTGCCTTTGCACACCTCAACTTTTGCCCTTGTATACCGAAGCAGCCACCCCTACTGCTCACCTCTGTGGCCTCCTGCCCTTGCGCACCTTCCCTTCTTACCGTCCTGCTCTTGACCACTACCACAGCCATTGCTCCTGCCTTTGTGTGCCTAAGTGGCCATCTTAGGCCACTTTCTTACTGTCATCCACCTCCACTTCTGGCCTTGCACATCTAAGCAGCCTCCCCGTCTGCGCTTACCCACCTCTCCAGCACTTGCACACCTCCACTCCTACCCTTGTGTGCTAAAGACCCATTTACACATGACGATTATTGCTCAAAATTAATTCAAATTTCCGAAAATGAGCGATAATCGTTACTTTTAAACGCTGCCATCGTGCACTTTTCATCTGAACAACGATTTTAATGTGAACTTAAAATCCATTGTTGAGCACAGAAAGATAAAGTATCTCTCAACAGACCACATACTGTGTTCTCTGCGGGAGATGGGAGATTACAATGTACTCTGCAGGCAGCCCCGAGGAGAACAATACAGCTGTTTGCATGGCAGAACCTGTGATTAGTCATGTGCTGGGCTCTGCAAACAGCGCCTGAAGGCCCATTTACATGTAAATGAAGATGATAAAGTGTTAATGGACATTAGATCGCTAAAACTTTCAATCTTTCGATTGTTTGAAAGATTATCTTTGCATGTAAATGGGCCTTAGGTGGCCTCACCCACTGCTCACCTCCATGGCCTCTCCTCCTGCCCTTGTGCGCCTTTCCTCCTGCTCTTTCGTGCCTTTTCTCCTGCCCTCGTGTGCCTAAGCAGCCTCTCCCTACTGCTCACCTATGTTTTATCTTCCTGCTCTTGTGCACCTTCCCTTGTCTGCCCTTGTGCACCTAGGTGGCCTCCCCTACTGCTCCACCTCCATGGCCTCTCCTCCTGCCCTTGTGTGCCTAAGCAGCATCCCCTACTGCTCATCTCTGTGCCTTCTCATCCTGCCCTTGCAAACCTTACTTCCTGCCCCTGTGCCCCTCTGTAGCCACCTTTTCTGCCCTGGCGCCTCTCTGTGGCCACCTTTTCTGCCCTGGTGCCCCTCTGTGGCCACCTTTTCTGCCCTGGCGCCCCTCTGTGGCCACCTTTTCTGCCCTGGCACCCCTCTGGGCCACCTTTTCTGCCCTGGCACCCCTCTGGGCCACCTTTTCTGCCCTGGCACCCCTCTGGGCCACCTTTTCTGCCCTGGCACCCCTCTGGGCCACCTTTTCTGCCCTGGCGCCCCTCTGGGCCACCTTTCTGCCCTGGCGCCCCTCTGTGGCCACCTTTTCTGCCCTTGCGCCCCTCTGCCACCTCCCTTCCCGCTTTGATTATCGTCCTGCTGTCGAGTTCCAGGTCTCAGCGCCATGACCTGCTCTCCAGTTCTGTGCCTCTCTTCTCCTTGTCTAACATCATGCTGCCTTTCACCGTATGCTAACAATTTGACTGTTTGTTTTGCGCTTTAGTTGCTTGCTTTCTCTAAGTTAAAAAAAACCCCCTATTTATCAACTATTCCGCCCTGCAGTGCCTACAGGGGGTAGAAGTAGCAGACAGTCTAGAGAAGATTGTATAAGGAGGCAAAGAAAACAATGTGATATAATTCCTAAATCAACAAGACAGAATTAGAGTAAAATCATTAACCCATTGGAGAGACAGCGCTCCGGGCTAATTGACCATTTTTGCAGCTGTCTCCTTTAGAAAACAGCTGGCCGGAGAAATTCTGATTCATTGCGTCCATCCAGATCTGGTTGTGTAGAAGAGGCGGCCAAAACGAACATGTCATCTCTTCCTCCATAAAAACCTGCGCAGCAGCCAGTGTGCGACGAACGGCCAGAGAACTATGAACAGAAAGGTCTGAGACCGAGCCAGCAGAGGACGTCGGCGGTGCTGTGAGATGAGACAAAGCAGATACATTGTAATACTATAAAAACAGATCAGCGTAAAATATTGTTTTCCGTGTAACAGACAGCCCGCGCTCCTGCAGCCAGCTTATGCGGATGATTTATTAGTTCTGCTCAAAATTTGATAATCTCCCCCGAAGGAGACCCATTTAATCCTATACACAATCATTATTCACTCGTTCCAGAAGAGGTGGGCAAGAGCAAGACCCTAAGGGCGCCATTACACGGGCGCTGTTAATGCTCGGGTGATAGCGCTCACGTTTTAGTAGCGCTAACAGCAGCTG